>NW_026942615.1:0-72372 GCF_024139115.2 Armigeres subalbatus
CCAATGCAATGATGCAACCAGCTATACTCACTGAAGCCGCTGTAACTAATGCTGCTCGTATTTTTTCCTGTGGAAGACGTAAATTATAAGATCATGTCAGGTTTCTTACAAAAAGTATAAGCCGAGAAGAAAAACAAAAGTTACCTGTTTAATTTTTTATTGTATTCCGTTGGTGATATAGCTCGATGATAGTCGCCGAACGATATTGAATCATCAGGGATGGTGGCATGCAGCAGTGTTTTATCATTAATTCAATTTCTGAAAAGGAACAAGGATACATATTAATAAAAAAATCTTCGAACTGCTTCGGCGGTGTAAATCAAGGGACCCCTTCCTGAAGGTCTTTCACGTAAAAAACAATAATGTTACTAGGCACGTACATTCCAAAACTTATACTTTTCATTAACTTATTAATGTTATTGCTTTTTGGTATGGGATCAGATGGCATAATGAATTAGTGTATTGATATTTTCGAATAGGTTGTTGCTTATAAGGTTTTAATTTATAAGTTTTTTTCTTTACGTGTTGAAAGATTTATCCCACATCAAAATGATCCGGTATCATGATGATAACACTAAGAGCAAGATTACCGGTGGTGAGTTTAAGCCGTTTGGCAGCGCAGTATCATTACTTGACACTTTACCGGTCGCTACTAAACGCGCTGCCATAACAGTAGCGCGACTGACAGGTGACCAAATTTGGTAGCGCGATAAGAGCGCTACTATTTGATGAACTGTCAACTGTCAAACGTCACCGGTACGGAATACAGCAACCAAATTGAGAGCCGAAAATAGTGACCGATACGGAAACGAGTGACGAAACTAAAATGAAAGCGCTGCGCGGGTGATTAAAATGCTCGCGACCGATAATGATGCTCTAATATAGATACCTTGATAGATACTCACCACGGTACAGCGGGAAATGATCGGCCGTTGCTTGCTCGCAGAATCAGTATTGTCGGCGTAGCATCAACTTAGAATTCGGAAGTCAGGACTTCCGAACCGAACTTTCTTCCGAAATTTTATCTGTCAAACTAATTGATGTGTTTAGCGCATCTTTAGGCGAATCCAGCGCACTACTTCCGAAGTTGGGAGAAAATCTGTATCTGGATCTGTATCTGGAGAAAAATCCAACTTCGATATAAAAAGCGTACTAACTTTGTACCGGATAGACGATTATAAAAGGAACACTTCGTTTACTTCGTCTTCTCACTAATCACAAACAAAATTGTACACGCTCATCTAAACCCAGTCATTCTCCAAGTAAAATTAAAAGTGAAAGATTTTGTTCCTTTGAATTTTTAAATTTAAATTGATCAGAACATGAATATTTCAAGACCTGCAATTAAAACATATTTTTGAAAATCGGTAGAATTTTCATGTAACTATAAAGAAAGTTATTGTTATTTTATTGCTTTCAATTGTTATTCCATCAACATAATGAATCAATGAAATATTCTCAAATTATATTTTATTTTCTTTTAAAACGGATTATCTGATCACCGAGATGGAATACTTTTATAATTTGTTTAATTTTTGGATGAGCAATATAAAACATAAGCGAACAACTAAAATATGATAGAATGTATCGATAACATTTAAATTTGTTGTCCTTTTAAAGTAAGTACAATGACGGATTTTTACAGCCGTGGAAAATCTACAATACACATACAATATATTGTATTGTTTACCATACAACCAATTGAATTCCAATGGATCATACCATACAAGGAACTGTAAATTTTTATCCGGGAATAGCTTTCAGTTGTTCTGTTGATTGCAGTACTCAAATTAATTCATGAAAAAAATGTTACTTAGGTCCTTTTGATAAATTATGCGAGATCTATAGTACAGCAGAAAGTCCATTGCTGATAAACGTTCATTTCGAACAATACACCGCAGATTGCTGGTTAATTTTTTTTTGACATATACTCTGTCTCACTCAAACCAACAGCGAATAATCTAGCGACTACTTTAACAAACTATTTAAGGAACAGCTACTTTAACCGACCGTGTCCATTTAGCAAGTACGGTGTTGAACATAATCTGGAGATTAAAATAACACTTTAATAAAGTTTAAAAAAAAACTTAGCAAGTAACCGCACAATATTGAGTAAAACAAATTAAGGGTGTAGCATTTCTGCATGCGGTGAATGAATTTCGCACCGTGTATATAACAGACAGCATGAATGTTTGTGTTGCTTCTTTCGTGCTTTATTGATGATGCTAACCTCAAGCAAAGTTTTCCAAAGCTTCAAATGTGGAACACGAAAATTAATGGACGAACACACACGCGCTAGAGACCCGAAGCCGATGACTTCATCCGCTCGCATCAACACAGCTGTAAAAGTTTCATCGTTGGAAATAAAAATCGCATACCTACGTACATGCTTTCTCGTGCGCTCGTTACGTTTGCTGCCATTTTGTTTCATGCTTTGGAAGGAAAGAAGAGGCGTGCAGTTAGCCACTGCTTTTTGGTTTGGGTGGTTTGGTTGGTTTGGGTGGAATGATGATGTAGTTTGGGCATATGGGTGATTTCATACACCTCCTTATTTCCACATTATGCGGCTTTTTTCATTTATATTTATGTGAATTGTTGGTTTCATTTTCACAAATGTACTTGTACAATTATTACACAAAGGGATGCAAAATCAATGTATGACATACAACTAGTATTATTGAACTTTAATATTACATTGGTGAAAAAACACTACGTGGGAATCAGGAAAGTTGGAAACATATCGAATTTTAATCCATATGTCTAGATTGCTTTGAGAATAGGTCGTATGTACAAAAGAGAGACTCTCTTTGTTCACGCTCTCTTTCGCTAATAGATCGGCAAGTTTAGCATTTTCTTCAACATTTTCACTTTAGCACGCTAGACAAAGCTATTGTCTTTAGATTTCTGCCAAAAAATCCAACGTAAATTTGTGCATAGCTTTGTAATAATCGAAAGAGAATGGAACCGAAGAGAGGCTCTCTTTTGCACATACGACCTATTCTCAAAGCACTCTAGATGTATTTTTTAAAACGCGCCGTTGCGCTAATCATTGTATTTACTATCGCTAATCATTGTACTATCGCACGATCGCATATTTGTAACATATGTATTTTTTCCTTTCTCGTACAACAAAGTTGTACCGAAAGGCTATATGATTGCTAAAAAAAACTTGATAGAAGGCCCGGAGACCCATAGTGTTATATACCGATCGACTCAGCTCGACAAACTGAGGTGACGTCTGTTTTTTTGTGTATGTGTACAAATTTTGTAGGCACACTTTTTAGAACTTAGAATTATCCGATTTACTCGCAACAAGTTGCATTCGACGGGGAATTGTTTGCTGTTGGAAATGGGCCCGATCATTGCTTTTCGGAATTATTGAAAAATCATTGTTTTCCCCAAAGGTCCCCCTTGAAAATTCAAAGAAATTTTTTTTTGATTGGTGGCAAGGCAAAAATATTAAAAATGATCGAAAAATGTGATCTATTCCCCCAAAGAGCTGTTTTGACCTTTCTAATGTGATTTTTTCAATATATTTTATAATGCACGAGAAAGGCATCATCACTGCTAGGTGGATTAATCTGGGTTTTATAGACGCGAGACACTTCTGATGTAGTTATTAAGCTAGTTTTGCCCCAATGTCCCATACATCACAGTTTATCATATTTTTCGTGCTTTCATCTTCAAAGTATTGTACTAAAGATGTGTTCTCCTCTTCATTAGAGATCCATAGAAAAGCACTATACATGCTTTGTTGGTAAAAGTTGAAAATTTAAAGGATTTTGGGGTCAAATAAGTATAAAATTGCACTTTACGTGAATTTTTCATGTATTCTGTAAAAATTAATAAAAATATTATTATTCTCCGTAAAAGTTCTAGTTGTTTTGTGATTTATTGGGTAAAACCCGATTTTTTAAATGCTTCTGAAAAGTGCCGATGTCAATCATTCCCAAGCCATACCCGTTTGCACAACTAGATAAGAGTAAATATATTAGTCGATGTGATAATAGATAGGAATAAATAGGAAATATTCTTTTCTTATGACGTTTCACCCAGATTCCCCTTATGAAATAATAAAGCTTAATGATTCTGGGTTAAGAAATGATGAAGTAACATTGATTCAATTATAATTTGTCAATGATACTATAAAAATAACAAATATTCATAGATTGCATTGCAAAAAAAAAATCCAAGGGTTCAGGACAACTTTTTTTTTTTAAATACATAATTAATGAATTTTTTTGTTTATTTTTTTGTCTTAAAAATCCATTTTTAATGTATTATCCCAAGTAGCACACTTCAATGATATTTGGTTGCAGCAACTTGATTGTGACCAAATCCAGTCACATATAAGTTGCGGCAACCGACTTGGAACATCTGTGCTACTCGGGATATGAATATTTGTTTTTTTATGGTATCAATTTCTGTTAAAAAAATTTATGACAATATACCGCCGGAAATAAGTATAAAGACAAGCATGTTTTTCATACATTTTCATCATGTTTGAGAATCGAAATCTCGATTAGTAGCGATTCGATTTGGCTAAAATTTTACTAGGCACCTGTTTTCTACTTGAACTTTCGATCTTTGAGTGAATTGTATACATCTCTAATGATTTTGACCTCCGAATCTGGAAATAATTATAAAGACACCACTTTTTTATATGGGGCTCCATACAACAGACCTGTCTTTATAATTATTTCCAGCAGAAACGCGTATAAGTAGAATATATGCATAAATATAACTTTCATTGAATAAAAATTCAAGTCATTTTAGGCCTTCTGGCAAAAAATCAGCCTAATCGAATCGCTAAGAATCGAGATATTGACTTCTCAACATGGCCATTTTGTATGGAAACCGAGCTTGTCTTTATACTTTTTTCCACCAGTGTAATATAAACTATTATCTGTAAATATCGGAATAATCAATAGGCTGTAGATTTCGCCAAAATTCACCATATGTAGAGCTACATCAATGCTTACAAGTTTTTAAATCACCGTATATTAACAGTGGCGTAGCCAGAAAATGGGTGGAGGGGGGTTGGTTTCTGAACATTATTTTTTTTCCAAAAAAAATCTTCTAAAAATGTTGTCTCTGGAGGGGTTTTATGTCCAAAACCACCCCCGTGGCTACGCCACTGTATATTAACCCTAAATGATCATTCGACGTAATATAGTGCAAATGATTTCTTGGGTATTATTATTTTTTACAGAATACATGAAAAATTCACATAGATGCAGTTTAATGATTATTTGACCCCAAAATCCCTTAAATTTCCAACTTTTTCCAACAAAATATGTATATGTATGGATCTACAATGAAGAGGAAAACAGAATTTCAGTGTATTTTTTGAAAGATAAAAGTACTGAAATATGAATAATTTTGATGTATGGGACATTGAGGCAAAACCAGCTTAATAACTACATACAAAAGTGTCTCATGTCTATAAAACATCACTCACTGAATTTCTTGGAAAATTCGCTTTCGAGTAAGCCCTTAACCTCTGTGAGTCGCTCGTGAGAAAAGATATCCTATTTTGAATAAAAAATTACATTAAATGAGCTATATGACCCCTAAATCCCCTATAATTCAATATTTTCAATAAATTATATGATTGTTTGTTATTTTCATTATATCATTGGAAAATATCAATTAAATTAACATTACTACATCATTTCCTTGCTCAGAATCATTGAGCAATATTATTTCATAGGGGAATTTGGGCAAAAATGTAAGAAAAAAGAGTATCTCCCATCACCTCCTATCTAGGATCACATCAAGACTCATAACATATGACTATTCTTGTCTAGTTGTGCCATCGGGTATGGTTTGGAAATGTTTGGCATCGGTGCTATTCAAAAGTTTTTAAAAATCGTTTTTTACTCAATAAATAACCAAATAAAACATTTGTGAAACGATTTATTTCATTAATTTTTGTTTGACAAACATTTGTCAATATCTGTTCAACACTTTGAGACAATAATATCAACACTTATCTGTAAATATTACTATTTTTACAGAATACATGAAAATTGCACATAAAATGCACTTTGATGCTTATTTGACCCCAAAATCCCTTAAATTTCCAACTTTTACCAACAAAATATATTTGGTGCCCTTCTGTGGATCCACAGTGAACAGATAAACACAATTTTAGAACAATGTCTTAAAGATAAAATGACAAATAGTTTGGAAACTCGCGATATATGGGGCATTAGGGCAAAACGAGCTCGATAACTACATACAGAAGCGTTCCATGTCCATGAAACAGCACTCACTGAATTCTTTGCAAAATTTTCTTTGGAATAAGCTCTTCATCTCTTCTGTAAGTTGTTCGTGAAGAAAGTTATCAATTTTTTCCACCTTTGGAATCGGATTTCCCCATTGTGCATTAGTGGACCATTTCTCAGGTAGTTCAACACTATAAATAACAATATGCCTACTATGCTGATAGTTGTTCAAAAATAAGATAAGCTAACCTCATCATAAATGGTCTCCAGTTTATGGTATATTGTTATTGGCCAATTGACCATATGGGTAATAGGCGGTTAAGTATAATTAACATATAAAAACCCAGATTAATCCACCTAGCAGTGATGATGCCTTTCTCGTGCATTATAAAATATATTGAAAAAATCACATTAGAAAGGTCAAAAAAGATCACATTTTTTCGATCATTTTTAATATTTTTGCCTTGCCACCATTAAAAAAAAATGTTTTTTGAATTTTCAAGGGGGACCTTTGGGGAAAAACAATGATTTTTCAATAATTCCGAAAAGCAATGATCGGGCCCATTTCCAATAGCAAACAATTCCCCGTCGAATGCAACTTGTTGCGAGTAAATCGGATAATTCTAAGTTCTAAAAAGTGTGCCTACAAAATTTGTACACATACAAAAAACAGACGTCACCTCAGTTTGTCGAGCTGAGTCGATCGGTATATAACACTATGGGTCTCCGGGCCTTCTATCAAGTTTTTTTAGCAATCATATAGCCTTTCGGTACAACTTTGATGTATGAGAAAGGAAAAAATGCATATGTTACAAATATGCGATCGTGCGATAGTACGGCGCGTTTTGAAAAATACATATGGATTAAAATTCGATATGTTTCCAACTTTCCTGATTCCCACGTAGTGTTTTTTCACCAATGTAATATTAAAGTTCAATAATACTAGTTGTATGTCATACATTGATTTTGCATCCCTTTGTGTAATAATTGTACAAGTACATTTGTGAAAATGAAACCAACAATTCACATAAATATAAATGAAAAAAGCCGCATAATGTGGAAATAAGGAGGTGTATGAAATCACCCATATGCCCAAACTACATCATCATTCCACCCAAACCAACCAAACCACCCAAACCAAAAAGCAGTGGCTAACTGCACGCCTCTTCTTTCCTTCCAAAGCATGAAACAAAATGGCAGCAAACGTAACGAGCGCACGAGAAAGCATGTACGTAGGGATGCGATTTTTATTTCCAACGATGAAACTTTTACAGCTGTGTTGATGCGAGCGGATGAAGTCATCGGCTTCGGGTCTCTAGCGCGTGTGTGTTCGTCCATTAGTTTTCGTGTTCCACATTTGAAGCTTTGGAAAACTTTGCTTGAGAGGTTAGCATCATCAATAAAGCACGAAAGAAGCAACACAAACATTCATGCTGTCAGTTATATGTATACACGGTGCGAAATTCATTCACCGCATGCAGAAATGCTACACCCTTAATTTGTTTTACTCAATATTGTGCGGTTACTTGCTAAGTTTTTTTTTAAATTTTATTAAAGTGTTATTTTAATCTCCAGATTATGTTCAACACCGTACTTGCTAAATGGACACGGTCGGTTAAAGTAGCTGTTCCTTAAATAGTTCGTTAAAGTAGTCGCTAGATTATTCGCTGTTGGTTTGAGCGAGACAGAGTATATGTCAAAAAAATTAACCAGCAATCGGCGGTATTTTGTTCGAAATGAACGTCTATCCGCAATGGACTTTCTGCTGTACTATAGATCTCGCATAATTTACCAAAAGGACCTAAGTAACATTTTTTCATGAATTAATTTGAATACTGCAATCAACAGAACAACATGAAAGCTATTGATTGCAGTATTAAAATTAATTCATGAAAAAAAATGTTACTTACGTCCTTTTGAAAAGTTAAGCGAGAATTCATGAAAAAAATTTACTTAGGTCCTTTTGAAAAGTTATGCGGGAAATGTAAGAAAATACGTAAGGCCAAAATAGAACTTAATGGGAACTTGCAACTGTTCTGATTGTTTAAGTTGACTTTTTGTAAGTGTATTGGTCACTATTTAAGAAGTGCAGTTAAAAGAAAAGTGCATACTTAGTTTTTTTCAAATTTGATTCAGACTATCTTTTGAAAAGGGTCAAACTTGTTTTTACTGATTTTTCAAATGGATATAATCGAAAACGACCCTTCCTACAAAAAAGTGTTGTATGGGTGACTATCGCAAAATCAGTCATACTTTCTAATAAAACTTTTGAAAAACTCAAAATTGAACCCTACCTAAAAAAATCGATTTAAAAAAATTAAAAGTCGATTTGCAAAAAACGCCCTTTTCGATTTGGACGAAATTTTGTCTCAAGATAGGTGATTATGTTCCTACCAACCGTCCATACATCGCAAGCTGGGCACTTTGAAGGAAAAAAATTTCTTACAAAACTTTTTCTTGACGGAATTGATTTTTTCAGTGTCTTTAAGGGTGGATTTAACATATGTATACATAATATACTCATATTAAGTATTCATGTACAGTCAGGCAGAGTACAATGTTTTGGTCGTAACTGGTCGCAACTAGAAATACTAGAATAAGAGATCGGCGAAGACGCCATCTTGGTTCCAATCGAACCGTCAAAAGTGGTTCCATTTCGACTTGTTTACTTTTTTGCTTCCATAAGAAGCAAGCAAAAAGTTCAAGTGCTGCCAGTATCATTGTCATGATTTCATGCATTTTCATACGTTGCCATTTCGACAGTTTTCACTCCGCCGGTCTCTGGTTATAGGGTGGCTAGTCGCAACTAAAGAAGCTAATAATGGAATATAATATTTTTTGAAGATATAAACCCCTTCTTAATATTACTCTTAATTTAAATACAAACTATATTTAGTGACTAAATTAGACAATGTATCATAAAAATAGATTTGCTTGGGGTTCTATAACGATGGCTTTCATTGGTTTAATTTCAGATGAAAATACACTGAAAATAATTCCGACAAGAAAAAGTTTTTGTTAGAAAAACTTTTTTTCCTTAAGAGTGCCCAGCTTGCGATGTATGGATGGTTGGTAGGGGACATAATCACCTATCTTGAGACAAAATTTCATTTAAATAAAAAAGGGCGTTTTTTCGCAAATCGACTTTAAAATTTTTAAACTGATTTTTTTCAGTGTAGGGCTCAATTTGGATTGTTTCCGATATTTTCACTAGAAAGTTTGACTGTTTGTGGGATGCGTCGTTTTTCTATTATATCCATTTGAAAATATTAGCAAAAAAATTTCAGCTCTCTTCAAAGGATAGTCTAGAAATTTGGAAAAACATTTTTGTTTTCATTTCGGATCATCTGGTGATTTTTCATTTCTCATTTTTCATTTCTTACTTCTTACTTTTCACTCCTCACTTCGCACTTCTCACGTCTCACATTTCACTTCTCACTGCTCACATCGGCAGTATAGGGGAAAGAAATGGCAGAAATGACGCTTAACTTTTAAAAAGAACATATGTCACCTTTTTTTCATGAATTAATTTGTGTACTGCAATCAAAAGCTATCATATTGGTCTGTTGATCGCAATATCGCAAAATTCATTCATGAAAATATGTTTCTTAGGTCATTTTGAAAAAATAAACGAGAATTTTCAGTGTATACAGGAAATCTTAAAATAGGTACTTTTTAACTCATTAATGGGTTTCTATGTTTCTTTGTGAAGTTTTTTCTTCCGTGTAAGCCGTGTATTCTATGCTGTCAGTGTGCCGGTTTCGAATAAATTGTGTCTTGGGAGAACATAACCTAGAAAATCGATAGCTTATTTGTTACGAAATAATGATGACTCATAACTCTTTGAATATTTACTATTTTTTGAGAAGTGCCATCATTATGAAACTCAATAGTGAACAAGAAGAAAACATTCCCCATCGAATGCAACTTGTTGTAGCAAAATCGATTCAGGTTTAGTACTAGAAAATTGGCTAATGTTTCAATGTGCACACACATACGCACACACACACGGACACACACACGGACAGACAGACATTTGCTCAGTTTGTCGAGCTGAATCGAATGGTATATAATACTATGGGTCTACAAGCGCTCTATAAAAAGTACGTTTTGGGAGTGAAATGAAAGCCTTTCTGGTACAACTTTGTTGTACGAGAAAGGCAAAAAGGGCATTATCCACACTCAGAAATAAATTTATACTAAATAGAATAAAAGTCATTCTAAAGGGCTATTCGCCTGGTTGACCCCAAGCTCGTATTTAATCCAACAATACCGGGATAGTATAACTTCAAGAAAATCGTTGCCTAGTATAAGTATGCTTTATATATGTTTAGTTTATTTTGGATTTGGTTTTGATTTCCAGGTTATGTTCATTTGTTTTTATTATTTTACTTTTACAATAATAAAAATGAAAAGACTAATAAGAACTTGAATAAGAGTATATTTTTTATTATTTCATATTTTCAGATCGGTTGCTTAGTAAATCGGTTTAGTCATGCAGATTGAGGAAAATTGGAACTATGTAAATAATGGTACCACCAAAAAATTGACCAGCGCGCACCTTGGCACATTTTAGGCGTTCTTTCGTTTTTCGGGGTGGTGGTGGTCGCTGATGCTTGCGATATTGCGACACTGGAAACGCAGAGCTACAGAGCCAGGGCCTCACTGAACTGGAACCGGATGCATTGTCCCGATTTGGTTTTCGACTGTGTTTCCCGGATACCAGCACCAGAAAGTTTCAGATTCATTCACTTTGAGTGGGACGATCTGAAAAAAAAAATGCGTTGAATATACACAGCCTCCTAAAAATTAATGTTGTCTTACCAAGACCAAATTTGCATGCCGCTACAATTTGATATAAATCTAGATTAGGGTCGATTTTTCCAATAAAATGGTCCGCGTTATGATGATGATGATGGTCCCGCCACATACCCCTACAAAGGTTTGAGCTAGACGATTTATCTTTAAGATAATTAATTGAATGATATAATAACAATTTAATCAGATTTGCAAAAAACAAAAACGATCTGATTACCATCACAGATATGAATTACTTAACTTTTCATTACTATCCAGCAAAAAAGGTAAATTAAGAAAAAAAACTGTTGTTTTCATCTACAGATTCTCATAAGCATCGGTAGTGATACTTCGAGTTTATACTAAAATGCAAAACTTGTGATACCTCTCGCACAGATTTCAAAAGTTCCACCAAGAATCGCGTTTCATGTTTATACAAGACCACTTAACGTTTATCACTCGTAAGCATCAATAAAATTAATAATCTAAGTCGTCAACAAAACTAAAACTTGTGTTACCGCTCCGTCGATATCAAAAGTTTCGGTATCAACCACGGGAACAAAACTCTACCAGATAGCCCATTACTAATCCGAAGAATCATTCAAACAGTTGAAAATGTACTGTACTGACTGTACATAAATTTTAAAAATCATCCATATCTGCTTTGCGCGCGCGAGACTCAAACTTTTGTAGACTACACAAAAAAAGGTCAAATTACAATTACGTCAATATATATAAAATCCATCATCATCATCGAGGCGAACAAAACAGTTTATCAGTGCCTCAATAAATAAAAAAAATACAATTGTCCAAACAAACAATCCGTAGGTCAAACTTCGTCAAGATACAAAATTTATTGAATTATAAAAAGTCAACTAAGTAGCTGCTTAAAAGGCAGCTTTTACGTGTGAAACACAAAGTCTCTTAAACTGTGATAGTGTAGTTGCACGTTTGATATGTGTAGGCATCGAATTGAAATAATTGATACCTTTAAAAAACAAAGAATTTTGTGAAGCTCCATGCAAAAAGTACGGTGTTCTTATATCTTCCGCGTTTCTAGTGTTATATCTATGAATGTCACTTCCTCTTTCAATTCGATCACACAAATATCGAGGCAGCAAACCATTTACTACTTTGAAAATGAACACCATTGTCAAATACACAATTCTTTGCTTCACCGAGAGCCACTGCAAAGCATCCAACAAAAAAGTTGAGGAAGTGAATCTGCTACATCTCAAAATCAAACGCATAATCTTATTCTGCAAACGCTGCAATCTCGATATTTGTGTCTGATTTGCTAAAAACAAAATGGAAGGACAAAAGTCCAAGTGAGGAGAGATGATTGATTTGTACAACTGTATTTTGCTAGCAATATTTAATTCGTTTTTCAGTCGACAGAGGATTCCATACTTCTTGGCTATTTTCTTGATGACATTGTCAATGTGTTGGTCAAATTTCAATTTATCATCAATAATCACGCCAAGATATTTAATTTCCGTACGCGATCAAGTGTCTCGTCATCAATTTTCACAGAGACATTATCTATTGAACGATTTCGCGAAATAATCATATACTTTGTTTTACTAATATTCAATTTCAACTGTTTGTACTTCAACCATCTACTTAAAGAATGCAAATCTTCATTCAAGCGTTCAATCGCATCTTCTAAGTCTCTAGCTGCAATGAATAACACAGTATCGTCTGCAAATAAGTTTATATCACAAAAACGTAAAACCCGTCGCATGTCATTTATATACATAATAAACAAAAGGGGCCCCAATACACTTCCCTGTGGCACTCCTAGGGTGTTCTCCACGGGACGAGATACAGAATCATTAAAAGCAGTCCGTTGAGTTCTGTCAGACAAATAGCTTTTAAACCAATTGTATGCAGAACCTGAAATTCCAAAGCGCTCTATAGTTTTCAACAATAAGGGCCTAGAAATTGTCTCAAAAGCGCGTTTCAGATCCAAGAACACAGCAACAATCGTATCTTTACGCTCTATGCTTTCTTTCCATTTAGCTAATACCAAGTTCAAAGCGGTTTCGCAGGAGTGACCCTCCCGGTATCCCGATTGTTCCGGTATTAACAAGCTATTACTATTTAAATACATAAGTAGCTGGCCTTTCACAACAAGTTCTAAAATTTTCTCTACTGTGTGCAACATGTTGATGGGACGAAACTCTTCGGCTTTAATCGTTCCAGCAACTTTTGAATTGGAATCACTAACGATTCCTTCCAAACTTGCGGCACGTGCCCAGATTGCAATGATTCATTTATCAGGTCCAGTAGATTGTGTCCGATGACATGAAAGCAATCTTATATAATTTTAGCATGAACATTACCAATACCAGCCGTTTTTCTTAAATTAAAACAAATCGTTTCAAGTTCTTGAAATGATATGGGGTGAAAACTTTCGAATCTTAAGTTACTGTTGACTGGCTGTTTTATTTCGTCAGGTTCATCCACTAACTCGATAGATCGGTTAATGGTTGAAACACTGTCGACAAAATAATCATTAAATTTAGACGCAATTACTTCTTCTGACTCTTCTAATGTGCCATTAAAAGTTATGGATCGCGGTTTACAAGAACTAGGTTTTAACAAAGATTTTAATATTTTCCATAACTCTTTGCTGTTGTTTTGATGCTGATAAATTTTCCTCTGAATATATTCGCATCGAGTATGCTTTAAACATTGCGAATATTTATTCCGCGCAACCTGGTACCTATTCCAATGATCTTCATTATTACTTTTACGACATTTTTTGTACAACTTATCTCTTTTACGTTTAAGACGTAAAAGATCTAGATTGTACCAGCTGTTTGAATTATTCAAAGTTACTAATTTCTGTTCAACTAACTGATTGGTACAGGATTTTAAGACGCTCGTGATAACAGCTGCTCTTTGATCTAAATTACCAGTATTTTCTCGAAAATCCACGTTTGTTTCGATAAGGCTCGTAATTGCTTGTTTCGAATATTTTCTCCAGCACTTAAGTTTTACCAAATCGTTATTATTACTACTGTCATCTGTAATGCTAATGACTAGTGTTTCATGATCGGTTACTTTTAAATCACAATTCGTAACACTAGTGACAGAATCAAAGTTAGAGTAAACATGATCAATCAAAGTTCTACTGTGCCGAGAAATACGCGTATACTCATTTACTTTTTGTTTTAAATTAAAAAAGTCAACTAATCGCTTCAAATGATTCGAATTTGAATCGTCACACCAATTGATATTAAAATCGCCAGCAATAACATTTAATTTACTAGGATCCATAAACGACTCTAACCAGTTTTCAAAAATTTCCAAAAAATGCTGGTCATTAGCACTGGGAGAGTGATATAAAATACCGTAATTACCCAACTTCATGCCACGTACAACTGCAATGCCTAAGAACCAATTGCCATCGCAAACTTCGTTCAATTGAAGCTTGAACTGAACTGATTCTTTGACATAAATAGCAACTCCGCCGGTGTGTCTCGAATGTGATAGACAAGCAGCAACACTATATCCCGGAATACTATATTGATCAAATGCTTCTAAGTTAACAATATGAGTTTCAGATAGAAATACTAAAGTGGACGTTTATCTTCTACAATCTTACGTAGTGCAACGTAGTTTGTAGACAAACCAGCAATATTCAAATACAAAATATCTAAATTATTCACATTTCTACTGGAACTTGGTTGCTATTCATTGAAACGTAAGCTGCTCTTTTTACGATCAAATAACCTTTTATAAACTTTACACTCAGTACTAAATGCTCCGTGGTTTACGTCCAGATTCATTTTACGTTCTTTATTCATTTTCAAACAATTGATACATTTCAAAGCAGTTGACGTGCAATCAGATGTTTTGTGACCTTCACTGCACTTAGAACACGCAATACTATTCTTGCATTCCGTACTCATGTGCCCAAATTCTCCACATTGGAAGCATCTTAGAACACTAACTTCGGAAACAACAAGGCACCGATCAAACCTTATATTCACTTTCTTCGCGGTCAGCAAGCAACTATGAGTATCCTTATCGACTTCAATCACAACATTGTATTTGTTGTACTTGAAACGTGGATTTTCGTACGTCCTGATAACCTTTACTTCATTTATAGCGATGTCTTCATTTTGATTTTTTAAAATCTCGATGAAGTCATCGGAGGATAATTTATCGCACATGCCCATCACTTTAAGCCTTGGCACCGAAGTGGGAACAACAGCATTATAGCTTTCACCCAGATCACTTTGAATGCCATCTTTCACAACATTTACATTGTATCCTGTTGCACACTCAGCAATAATAGAGCCGTCTTTCCCGTTTCTAAAGTTACTGATTTTGTGTGTTTTTGGATCTAATTTATCGTTCAAAAATTTCCGAGTAGCATCACTACTCTGGTTGGACTCTTTTGGTTTAATCACAATAACCGGACGAGCCTTACGTTTAGTTTTCGCTTCCTGTGAAACAGCGATTTTATCACTAATTTTAACTTTATTCCCAGCTTTCTTTTTTACAACATCCGCGAAACTAACATTCTCAGTCAACAAATTCTCTGACGCTTCATTAACATCATCCTGAACTTTACGCTTTTTAGGTCTGGGAGTCTGACCTGGCTCTGAGGCCGGACTTGAAGTACCATGCATTACATTCATTGCAGCCAAACTTTTATTCGAATTAAATTGAAAAAATGAACATTTCATATTTTCCAACTCTTGACCAACAGATTTTTGGAAGCCACTAATAGCCTCACCCAAAACGCAATTCAATTTACTTGCCAATTGTTCCATACCGAGCTTCAACGCGCTGTCTATCTGGGCAGTAATGTGATCTCGGATGCCACCAATCGAATCGGAGAGAGAAGAAATTTTCTTCATCTCTTCCTCAATACGGATAACATCCGACACCTTAACATTATAGTTATAGCTGGCAGGTTTGAAGGTAACTTTGAAGGCCACTCGACAATTTTTCCGTTGCTAGGGCTACAAATTCCACGTCCGCTTGTCGATTTGTTCTCGGATGATCGATGATGATCGCAAATAAGTTTCGGTGATAAAATATTTCCGCCGGTTTGTAGAATCTACATCTGATGTTAAAAAGCCGTGTGCCGATGCCGACCAACGTTTCACATGCCGATAGCTCCCCGAAATCCGGTGGAAAAGAGATCGAAACATGATTTCTATGATGGGCAACACTGTGAAACAAGTTATGCTGCAAAACGGAAAAGGCTTGAAAATATTCATTTTTTATCACTTAATGTACTTACATTTGTTTTTTTGTAGTTTTCTCAGGTTTTCTCTTCCAATCAAACAGAAGACACAGCATCGAAAAGAGCGGTGCCGTTTTTTTCAACGCAAAGAATGCAATTGGTTAATAAGTTCAAGCTATTCCATTATAGTATAGATCATAATCATCAATAGTATACTTTTTAAACTATGCTTAGTATAAAATTCAAAAATGTCAAAAATGTTTAATTTCAATTCTGTTTTAGATTTGTTTTATCTCAGAGTGCAGTACATTTTTTTCGCTACACACTATACGGTATGGTCCATGTATAATCCTCGTTTCAGATTGAAAACAGTACGGTATACATTACGTGAACGGTATAACTATATGAAGAAAAAAATCGGCGTACCGTACCTCCTATCCTTCTCCAGTTGGAAATGTTTTTTGTTTGGTATTTCTTTCCATATTTGATAAAAATACAACGCGTGTATCATCTTATAATGTATATTAAAGACAAAATGTAATTATTTGCGCCAACTGCGAAGGAATAAATATTCATACCACTGAGTGCATGTTTCCAGTTGGGTTGGGGTTTCCAAAAAAGTATCCGGAAAGTCGCATCCGTGGTGCTGCAAGAGAAGTAGGAGAAAAATCATCCAATTAGGTATCGATATGCAGAAACTAATACGTGAAAATGCTTACCAATTACCGATAACATCTAAATTCATTTTGTTCATGGCACTTTACGCCTAGTTGGACTGCAACAACTCTCCCCACAGAAACTGCAAAAGATGGAAAAAGATGTCAGATTGAACATTCCAAGAGCCAAAAGTAATTTATTTACATTTTATTAGTTCCATATTACTTACATTTATTTTCGGAGAACTGCGATGTTAACAAAAACAATCGGCTTCGAGTTAACCTGAGCGAACTAGCAAAACAAACTTTGCAGTAACACGGAAAAATAATACTGCCGTCATGAGAAGTAAAACACACACTGATTGCAGAACTTGAACGTTTATTATGTTTTTATCATTGTACTATATGAATTTTGATGTGTATGTGCAATCGCTACGAAATAAAACTAACCTCAGGGAATATGTAATTATTTTATGACTATATTTCGTATTGTTGTTAAAACAGTTATCATTAATTTGCAGTTAATTATCGTTTTCTTTCAAAGAAGGAAAGATACAAAATTATAGAGAAACAAAAAGCTGTGAAATGTTTGTATGTGGTATCGTAGGCTTAAAATGTTGTACAATATTGTTTATAGATCAACATATGGTTGAACTTTAAATTGACAGTAATATAAATAGTAACAATATTACTTATTTCGTGTGAATAATAAAAACAGTACTGCAAATCGTTTTTAATTATGCGGGTATACATTTCCTCCCTTGCTACCTGAGCGTTCATGTTACCGATGACGATTTTGACGTCCCGCAGTGGGCATCCATCATATGTCTGCTCCAGCTGTGCGTAGAACGCTTCTTTCTCATCGTCGGGTCTCCCTTCGTGTGGGCAGTGCACGTTGATGATGCTATAGTTGAAGAAACGGCCTTTTATCCTCAGCTTGTACATCCTTGCGTTGAATAGCTGCCACCCAATCACACGTTGGCGCATCTTGTCCACCACTATGAAGCCGGTTCCTAGCTAGTTGTTGGTGCCACAGCTTAGGTAGAAGGTAGTCACTCGATGCCCGCTTTTCCACACTTTCTGTCCTGTCCAGCAGATTTCCTGCAGCGCTACGACGTCGAAGTTGCGAGGATGTAATTATTGTAGATCATCCTATCGCAATCTGCGAAGCCTACACGGTTAGAAAAAAGTACCTAATATTAGGTACTTTTCACTCAAATCGGAGGTTCAGTGTGGGAACCCAAAATTAAGTAATTTTTTTTTGAAATTAAGTAAAATTCACTTAATATTACGCAAAATATACCTAATTTTAAATAGAAACTAACCAAAAGTTAGGTAAATTTCACTCAACTTTTGTAAACATGAGATTACTCAACGTTGGGTTCCCACACTTTAATGCCCTTGTTGAGTGGTTTTGCTCTTCATTTTATGACAACAAAGGGAAGAGGGAGGGAGATGCAAGAGAAAAAAAGTACCTAAAATTAGGTACTTTTTTCTAACCGTGTAGTGACTTGCAGTTCCATGTTCCAAGCTTCCAATCGTGATCCTTTATTCGTCGCCTAGGTCGTTGCCGAATGTATCGAGTCTTATTATTTTCTATGTCGTTCTATGCCTGCTGCCCGCTAATAACAATAATAACATACCTATGTATTAACAATTAATTGCATATTATTTTGCAAATCGGCCGTACGAAAATCATTTTTTGACCCTTCCTTCGGAAGTGTATCCAAATTTTTTTCGCCGAAAATCAGCATAATTTTGCTGAATTTTGCCGAGCTGAATGATCAGCAAACATTTCAGCAAAAACAAATACTGAAAATTTCAGTAAGCTGGACTGTCATTACTTTTGACAACTATCTACTGAATATTCAGCAAATACAAAAAGTTTACTGAATATTGAGTTGGTTTGACCAATGCAGGATTTGACACCATTATGCTGATCATATTCAGCAAAATGGATCAAACTGCTGATATTATCAGTATTTTAACCACGAATGAATTGTTTATAAAATAAAATTTTTTTTTTTCTTTTTCATGATTTTTTATTTGTCGGGAAATAAAAAGGAAATATATTGAATTAATAATCATCTTATAATGGTGTCTTATATATGGTGTCTAACTTTGAACAACTTTTTTCTTGCATGGTCCAAATGGTATGACGCGATGTCCTCTTCAATTTGTTTTAATTGCCTGAAAAATATTTAAAATTGATTTCTAATTTGATTGATGATAATGCAATGTGCTTCACTAGTTTTAAAAATATGCATTACTTACAGGATTAATGTTGAAAAATACGGAATACGAAGTAACAACAATTATAAACCATTGAAAGCTAAACTCAAAATGGGATATGACAGTTGATGGGATATGCTGAGAAATCAGTAAATTGGAAAAATTTGCTGATTTTTAGTAAATACAAATTAAATTACTGACATTCAGTAAACTTCAAAACTGCTGGTTGCTTTTCAGCAAAGAACTTTGCTGAAAAACTTTTTAAGAAATTGGTGTGTATAATTTCACTTTGTATGCGTTACGCAGGTGTGTTACGTATTAATCTATCAAGAAATCTTCCATGGTATGGTATTTTGAACAAATTCACTTTGACATTTAAAATATAATTATAACAAATGATATGACATGGAATTATGCCTATTTTTCTGATTTGTTTCAAAGAAACAAATGATTTTAATTGAGGAACATATAGAAGCATGTACAAAAAAATCTTCTCAGAAAAGCAAAAACGTAAAAATTGAAAGGGATTTTAAAAATTTCTTCAGTGGAAGCTAGATAGCAAATGTGAGCATGTTTCGAGACACTAATAGATCACTTGTATGCATGTATGTGTGCGTATGTGTGCAAATTCTGAAATTTACTACCATAAAAATATCGCTCATTTTTAAGGTATTGAACAAGTTTAGTTTTACCAAATTAGGCATCCATAAGGCGAAATATATGTTATTATTGAACGCTATTGAGTTTCGCTCAGATCAATGACTGATTTAGTTGATTCTGGATTAATTAATATCGAGGTCTCTGGAAATTACAACTACAATATATGCAACCAGCGTTTCGATAGTTACTAACCATGTCACAATTGTTGTTATTCAATCCGACGAGCGCCTTATAGATAGGCAGCATGAAGTACAATACGTTATCATTCGTTGAGTTGTCACTCAACCCATGACATACGCCTTTGGGTAGGCCATTATTTTGTCACTTTTACGGTAAATCGCCGTGGGAAGTCGAGTAGTTTTATCTCGTTTTAAATACTGGAGTCTAGAAAAAATTTCCTTATACCTAAGGAAGGGTCAAAATCTCACTGTAGGTGGATAAATCTGGGTTTTTGTTAAATATCTTTGCTGTGCATATGCACAGCACATGTTTCGAAATGGACAAATTGACATGAAATTTGCGGAAAAGAATCCACGTGTCTTGGAGGAACTCGAACCCTCAACCCCCTAGGGTAAATGATATATTTTGGACATGTACATATTTTGGACAAGCCTGAGCTTCTTCGATTAATTTTAGATAATGTGTAGGAAAATTTTTATCGAAAGTATGATCATTGCATACTTTTACCTCAATTCTAGACGCTCCTGATGAGAATTCACAAATCAAATATTATTTATCTTTAAAAAAATTTAAAATGTAAAGCTATCTACCAAAGTGCCTGCTGGACACCAGTATGCAGAAGAACATGCATTATAGGACTCTTCGTAACATGCACCTAAAACACGTTTAAATTGGTTCAAACGGCAATCTTGAGGTCCTGCGGCCAAAGTTTGATTGTAATTGAGATGCTAACATATTCCAATCGCTTAACATGAACTTGAGACGGATGAAAAAGGAGTGAACAAAATGAAGTTATGTTTTATTCATCAGACATTTATTGGTCACCCCATGTACAGTACATGGATGAACCATTAATTGCCAACTTTCAGGCTGTTTTCAATGATATCGATAAGATTGCGAAAAATGTTAATTTCTGGTTTAATCTATGTCAGTTAAGCAAATAAATGCATTTAAATGAATGTGGATACGTGTAGGTAAGTCATACCATTGAGATCTGTAGGTGGCCATTTTTAAATTAGGAGAAAATGACTCTGTCCAAAATATATGCATTTTCCATGTCGAAATTATATATTTGATGTCCAAAAAGAAAATATTTCAGTTCGCAGTATATCACAGTTTACACCTAGTAAACGTAGTTTACTCAAAAATTGGGCAATGGAGACACAAGACTAATCATAGGTTATGAATTTGGATGAACCTAGTTGTTTTCAATTGTTTTATACTATTCAATCTCGATATATTTTCTAATGAATGTCCTGCGCTTGTCCAAGATACATCATTTACGCTACTCACCAGATAGGCGTGATAACCCCTACACAACAAGACCACTTAAGAGCCAGTTCGCGAGAAGCGCGACCCCCTCTTGTATCGATATTCTCCGATTTGGATGAAATTTTCAGGGTTTGTTCATATATGTATGAGAAGACATTTAGCAAATTTTCAGATTTTTTCATTGAGGGGAAGTGGGGTAAAACGGCCCTTCAAAAATTATTGTTCAAAAATCTCCAAAAACAAAAAAATGCAATAACTTTGGCAATAATTGACCGATTTTGTTTAAATTTTGCACGTGTTTTCTACTCAATTAGTACTTTATACCAAGTGGTTAATAGGGTTATAAAGTTGTTTAATTTAGGAGAACTCAAGAATTTCTTAGAAAATCGCAATTTTCTGCAACACTGTTTATTCAAAAGAAAGTTCGCACAAATTTTGACCCTACTTAAGTTGATGTTTTCCGATCTGGGGAAAACTGTCCAAACTTTTTTGTCTAAGTTGAAATTAAAAATCAGAATTTTTCATTAGGGGAGTGTAGGGTAAAATAGTCCTTTAAAAATAAATGTCAAAACATACATCATTTTTTTATGTGAGTTCTAGTGGAAAATACATAAGTTTTAAAAAACTGTTTCTTCTTCCTTTCAATTCATCTATATTTTTCGTCTCAATAGATACGTATATCCTTTGCTGATCTATATTAGATAGCAAACTATTTGCAGAACAATTTTCAACAGAAGTAAAATAGCACCAAAATTAGTTCCTTAAACATTAGCACGTTCTTCGCAAACTGAAACAAAAATGAACGGATTCAACGAAAGTGCTTGTTCATATTTTTTTTGAATCAGCTACAATTAATGTGGGTACCGGTACTGATGTTGCTTTCACAGCTATGCGAAAAAAAACAATTATTCTTAACGGCAAATGAGCAATTTCGTAACGTTTAAACATAGCTTGTTGGTGGAGCTGCTTCTCAGATTATATTTTTCTTTTGTACCTACTTGCATCAGGTTACCATAGGCTTGTTTTTATAGTTTGTAACGATTGTGTGGTATTCATAACTCTCTTTCATCCTTCATCATTATCAATTTAAACCGAATTCTGCAAGTTTTTTGTGCAAAAACGTCAAACCATGTACCATTCATACATTTTGAATTACTAACCTTCAAACTGCTAGCTATTGTTACAGAGATACAATCTAAACCAAATGTTTGACTGAATGGACTATACCAGTTCTAATCGGGTGTATATATTTTCAAGAGTTGGACAATTTTATCTCATAGGTAATGGAATACCCTCGATTCTATGTTTACACAACTGTGTGAAAAACACTCCAAAGTTTAACAAAGTTGCATTCATTTTGCACAATACGGGAGAAACCTTTTTTTTCTACAACGAGCTGATTTTTTACAAGGAGAGCGTAACAATGTAATGTGTATACTATTGAATAGGATAGTGTATCAATTGCCTGACGATTTGAAAACACACCCCTCATGAAAATACTTCAAATTTTAGGATACACGTTTCTACACTCATAGATAAAGTATGTAAATTGTAGATCGTTTAATCAATTAATTTAAAGATTACCAAGCAAAACTGTTTTATTCTCGGCTTAATTTACACCACCTGAAAGTGCTTGAGTACCTCAACAAAACTGTGTAGTTGATTGTAAAAAGGATGCTTTAAATATCAGCCTTTTTCTCTTGAAATCTTTGCTAACCTTATATGAACATATTTTTAACCAACCATAAGGTGTGGTTTGCTAAGAAGTAGTACTTGGGTAGTAACAGCTTGCAATACTTTTTGAGAAATCTATCTATTGCTTTTTTCACCGAGGAATAGACTACCGTGTTGAAGTACCAATGTAACAAACCAAGTACCAAAACAAATGTTCTCACTTCCGAATGGATGGAAACTAACTCAAGCATTGGATTTTGCTTTACGTCGTTCTTGAACCATGCATCGTTCTTGCAATTAAGACGTCACCATGGAGGAACTGGTGGGAATATATTTTGGTGGAACAATATTTTTGAACGGGAGTTTAAGACGGCGCAAAGTTTACAATACCTCCGCCGGAATATTATAGAAATGACATGACTAGTTGACTAGTTCACGTTATTTTTTGAGATTGAGAGATTGCATTGTGAAGGTTTTAATTGTTGACAGATAGAAAACCATAAAAATACTAAGCTTGGAAGAATTTCGAAGCAAACTAGCAAAATCACTAGATTAGTTGCCAGTTGGGTCGGAATAATCAAATCTAAGAAGTTTGGTTACGATTATCTTGTTTCGTAACATTGTTTATATTTGGAGATCTATTTTACCCCTCTCTCCCCATCCCAATATTTTGCCAAATAGTTTCATCTACATATAGAAATAAACCTTGTGAGTTTCAGCCAGAAGCTGAAACATCGATAAAATGGAGTTGCGGTTCTCACAAACTGGCTTGCAAACAAACAGTGCAATGTGCAGAAATTCATAATTTGATTGTCGGCGCACTGAAATAAGTTTCAATAAGTTTGATGTATATTCTGCTCGAGCTCACATATAAAAATTTATGAATTTTTGACATTTTATTTTTACAAAGCTATTTTACCCAATTTACCGAAATTGCTCATTTGTCGTTAAGAATAATTGTTTTTTGTTCGCATAGATGTAAAAGCAACATCACAACGGGTACCCACATTAAATGTAGCTGATCCAACAAAATATCAACAAGCACGTTCGCCGAAATCGTTCATTTTTGTTTCAGTTTGCGAAAGACGTGCTAATGTTTAAGGCACTTATTTTGGTCCTATTTTACTTCTGTTGAAAATTGTTCTGCAAATAGTTTGCTATCTAATATAGATCAGCGAAGGATATACGTATCTATTGAGACGAAAAATATAGATGAATTGAAAGGAAGAAGAAACAGTTTTTTTAAACTTATGTATTTTCTGCTAGAACTCACATAAAAAAATGATGTATTTTTTGACATTTATTTTTAAAGGACTATTTTACCCTACACTCCCCTACAGAAAAATTCTGATTTTTAATTTCAACTTAGACAAAAAAGTTTGGACAGTTTTCCCCAGATCGGAAAACATCAACTTAAGTAGGGTCGAAATTTGTGCGAACTTTCTTTTGAATAAACAGTGTTGCAGAAAATTGCGATTTTCTTAGAAATTCTTGAGTTGGCGCTTCTACATTATATATGAGATGAAAGCTCTTTAGTTCCTTAATTGCCTTACGGGTTTAGTTTTTTATCCTAGATCTGTTGGTGAAAATATTCCCTTTGGAAAAACGACCATTTTTTATCGAAAAAGTCAATTTTCTCCTAAAGTAAACAACTTTATAACCCTATTAACGACTTGGTATAAAGTACTAATTGAGTAGAAAACTCGTGCAAAATTTAAACAAAATCGGTCACTCATTGCCAAAGTTATTGCATTTTTTTGGTTTTGACGATTTTTGAACAATAATTTTTGAAGGGCCGTTTTACCCCACTTCCCCTTAATGAAAAAATCTGAAAATTTGCTAAATGTCTTCTCTTACATATATGAACAAACCCTGAAAATTTCATCCAAATCGGAGAACATCGTTGCAACCTCCCTTGGAAAGGGGGTCGCGCTTCTCGCGAACTGGCTCTTAAAGGTCAAGATTCTTTTTCGCAAATTTCATATCAATTTGTCCATTTCTAAACATGTGCTGTGCATATGCACAGCCAAGATATTTAACAAAAAAACATATGTATTGTTAATTGTCGACTGGAATTAAAGTTGCTTATGGATGTGACTCTCTCAGACTGATGATAATCAGAACGGCTAGATTTTGAAACTAACTGACGTTTCGGCCGAATGTGTTTGACCTTTTTCAAGGAGATTAATTGAGGGGTTGACTAATAGTTTCCCTTGAAAAAGGTCAAATACATTCTCCCAAATGTAGTCTATGTTTTGTAGAACTTGAGTATGCCCAGTTTAACAGCGGTGTCATCAGGTAATAGTAAACGCTTTCCTTTGGCAATCACGTAAAAAGTCGTATCAATCGAGACGAGCAGCAACGCGCAAGCCTCCTTTGATTTTGAAATTTGGTCGACCAGAGTTTTCTTCGCCAGAAATTATGGAATTTCCGCAAGATCAATTTTCAATATAATACAGAGAATTGGGAAAAGCACAAATTCTCAAATGGCATACGCGAGTCAAATCGCACCAGACTCATAGCCCATAGAAAAGATCACGATTCGACTCGCAATTTGCATCTTTGCATGATTTTTACATGTTATTTTTTTATAAAATTCATTGCATTAACGCTCGTCGCTTGAAATAATGGATAACAAAACTATATTCTTCCTTTTTCAGCCAACCAAACATACTTGTTTCTATGATATAGAAAGTAGTCTAGTGCTGAGTTGGTTATATAATAGGATTATTTTATTTTAAGGAAACTAGTTGATTTCAACATTAGTAGAGAAAAAAGAAACCAGTAAGGGAACATTTCTATAATAAACTTAAAGATTAACAGCATCGCCAAAAGAAACAGATGTTTGGAATGTTTATTATTCCAATTATTCCCACACTTTACAACATCCGTCACTGATTTATCTAATAATATCTGCAAATGGCACAGCTATTTCCATCAAATCGATCAGTAATCCCCACAAGTTTTCTGAAATTGGTCCCGAAAAAAGTTAATTCCGTCGTTCATTCCAGTCCTCTCAATCACCACACCACCATCACCTGTCATAAAAAATCACTTCACAGTTTTTTTTTTCACGTCTTGCGACACAGTGCATTGCACCTCTCCCTCGATGATTGGCCTTCCGCCCCAATCGGTTGCCATTGAGGAAACGGAAGTTTCTCCCGAGGGAAGAGGAGCCCATGTGTGTAATGTTCATGTTGTAAGGTCGGGTGTAAAACTTATCTCAGAATA
Organism: Armigeres subalbatus; assembly: GCF_024139115.2. Taxonomy (NCBI): domain Eukaryota; kingdom Metazoa; phylum Arthropoda; class Insecta; order Diptera; family Culicidae; genus Armigeres; species Armigeres subalbatus. Next base: position 26,142 of record NW_026942615.1, read on the forward strand.
ACACTAGTACGAATTAGGAAAGACTAAATAATCATAAGTTCGTCAGTGCAACAATATGAGTCTGTTCAACTTGTTTCTTGTACCTGGGCATTTGAGAATCAACGGTTTTTGGACAAATCTTAAAATATGCAAACTTCTATCATATTCTAAATGCTTCTATTACTTTTTGTATTTTATGTAGTTCTCGAAATCTAAGATCCTGTTTCGGCTTTTTCAAATTCAACCCTCTGTACCGATCCCACTGGGACAGACACGCTGCGCCGCCAGAAGGCCCAGACGACTATAAAAAGATAAATGTCGCGGGGAACCAGCGCGCCGGTAGCAGTCGGACGTGGATGGAACACCAACGGATCAGCCGAGCAAAAAGTAGGGAAACAGCTGAATGGAGGAACCAGCAGCGGTATGAAAACTGCCGAAAAGTTGGTCCTGCTGCCATCGTCGGATCGCACCCCATACATGCTCGTCTCGCCGCGTTGATTCCCGAAAAAGGCTAGAATAGGAATTCGGAGAACCGTACCGGGAAAGTTTTTCGCGCTACTTATGAAAGCGATGGTGCGGCACAGACTGAAAGTAATCGACCGAATTGCCGCACATACGAGAGGGCACACAGTGGTTTAGAGGAGTGCAAACTGATTGAACGTGAGGCCATCAATGAGGAATTTGTTGAACGAGTTTTGTGAGTGAATTATTCTGAAAAAGTGAGCCACCTGACGCGTAGGGCCAGGTGAGACGAAATACCGCTGTCAAACCCAACAACGTTTGTTCATCTGGCGCTGCTATTCACATTCCAACTTTCTCTTTTAGCTATTCATAAACTTTCCATTAGCTTCATTAATACACTTCCGCTTCAACGGTGCGGAACAAAGTTTTTCGGAATTTCAAGATAATGCGAATATAATAACGAATTTTTACATAGATATTGTTCAGCTATTATAATTGACATCCGTTTACTGAAGTATGATGGAAAACAGAATGCTATCAATTGTAGTTGTAGGTTAGGAATTATTAAAAACGTCACAATAGCTATTGCATTTTGACTGCTTTCTTAAAAAATGGAAAAACTAATGGAAATTTGATTAGCTTGATTTCCGGAGGAGTTTCCAAAGCAAATATTATAAGAAACTCTGAATAGACTGTGTAATGCTTTTTTAACGATGGCCAAAAGCTCATTCAAATTATTCAACGCGAAGAGCATTTGTATGAATAATCAAACAGAGATGAAAGAAATTTCTTTTCCCAATATAAGTAAATTATAACAACTTGTCGGGGGATGTGCTCTATGAGGCATCTTTGAAAAACTACAGAAATATAGACGATACCGATAACAGATACTATAATAAGTACTTATTGTTCTAAAACTTAATGTTTGTGTGCACAGCATGTGAACAGTTTAATTTGAAAAATTGTATTGGAGGTAATCACTTCCATCGATTTTGGCACGGCAAATGCTGGGTAAAGCGTACCATTGGTACTTCGCGTACCTGAAGGAATAAAATAGACCCCATCTCGCGGTCCTTAGCCTCTTACCCAGCAACTCCTATCTCTACCTCCCGCGGTGCTGGCCGGGATACGAGCAACCTTAGGGAAGATCGGGTAACCAACCCCAGTGGGAACTATGGTCGTATGCTGACAGGGAAGGGGGTTTGCTCCTCTCCGGAGGTGCAAATCTTATTGAGCGTCTGTTTTCCATGTCAGGATCGGCTCACAACAGCGTCTGTTCCCCATGTTAGGGACGGCTGATCATCGTCCGAGTGCCAGCGAGGAACTCTAAGTGAAACTGTGCACCATGGTCCACCGGAAATAAGGAGGAATGGTCCTCCGGAAATTTAGGGGGTTTGGTGTCAGGCCCTGCAAGCCAGCCTTTAAAAAATCATAAGCAACGAACAATCAACAAGAGAGTACGGACCGGAACCATCGGCGAAGACCACTGCGACGAAAAGGGACTAGCGATTGGAAACTCGGTTCGTGGAACTGCAAATCTCTCAACTTCATCGGGAGCACACGCATACTCGCCGATGTGCTCAAGGACCGTGGATTCGACATCGTAGCGCTGCAGGAGGTTTGTTGGAAGGGATCAATGGTGCGAACGTTTAGAGGTAATCATACCATCTACCAGAGCTGCGGCAGCACACGAGCTGGGAACAGCTTTCATAGTGATGGGCGACATGCAAAGGCGCGTGATCGGGTGGTGGCCGATCAACGAGAGAATGTGCAGGTTGAGGATCAAAGGCCGGTTCTTCAACTTCAGCATAATCAACGTCCATAGCCCACACTCCGGAAGCACTGATGATGATAAGGACGCATTCTACGCGCAGCTGGAACGTGAGTACGACAGCTGCCCAAGCCACGACGTCAAAATCATCATAGGAGATTTGAACGCTCAGGTTGGCCAAGAGGAGGAGTTTAGACCGACTATTGGAAAGTTCAGCGCTCACCGGCTGACGAACGAAAACGGCATACGACTAATTGATTTCGCCGCCTCCAAGAATATGGCCATTCGCAGCACCTACTTCCAACACAGCCTCCCGTATCGGTACACCTGGAGATCGCCACTGCAGACAGAATCACAAATCGACCACGTTCTGATTGATGGACGGCACTTCTCCGACATTATCGACGTCAGGACATATCGTGGCGCTAACATCGACTCTGACCACTATCTGGTGATGGTTAAACTGCGCCCAAAACTATCCGTCATCAACAATGTTCGGTACCGACGACCGCCGCGGTACGACCTAGAGCGACTGAAGCAACCTGATGTCGCCACTGCATACGCGCAGCATCTCGAGGCAGCGTTGCCGGAAGAGGGTGAGCTCGATGGGCCCCTCTTGAGGACTGCTGGAATACAGTCAAAGCAGCCATTAACGACGCAGCGGAGAACAACGTCGGGTATATGGGTCGAAGTCGACGGAACGATTGGTTCGACGAAGAGTGCAGACAGATTCTGGAGGAGAAGGACGCAGTGCGGGCGGTCGCGCTGCAGCAAGGTACCCGGCAGAACGTGGAACGTTATAGACGGAAGCGGAGACAGCAGACCCGCCTTTTTCAGGAGAAGAAACGCCGCCTGGAAGAAGCGGAGTGCGAGGAGATGGAACAGCTGTGCCGTTCTCAAGATACACGCAAGTTCTATCAGAAGCTCAACGCATCCCGCAAAGGCTTCGTGCCGCGAGCCGAAATGTGCCGGGATAAGGATGGGAGCATCTTGACGGACGAACGTGTGGTGATCGAAAGGTGGAAGCAGCACTACGAGGAACATCTGAATGGCGCTGAGAGTACAGGCAATGAAAGTCAAGGCAGCGGAGGAGATGACTACGTCAGTTCAGCGGACGATGGAAGCCAACCAGCCCCACCTTGAGGGAAGTTAAGGATGCCATTCAACAGCTAAAGACCAATAAAGCAGCTGGTAAGGATGGTATCGGAGCTGAGCTCATCAAGATGGGCCCGGAAAAGCTGGCCACTTGCCTGCACAAACTGATAGTCAGAATCTGGGAAAACGAACAGCTACCGGAGGAGTGGAAGGAAGGGGTTATATGCCCCATCTACAAGAAAGGCGACAAACTGGAGTGTGAGAACTTTCGAGCGATCACCATCCTTAATGCCGCCTACAAAGTGATATCCCAGATCATCTTCCGTCGTCTGTCACCATTTGTGAACGAGTTCGTGGGAAGTTATCAAGCCGGCTTCGTTGACGGCCGCTCGACAACGGACCAGATCTTTACTGTACGGCAAATCCTTCAAAAATGCCGTGAATACCAGGTCCCAACGCACCATCTGTTCGTTGATTTCAAGGCGGCATACGACAGTATAGACCGCGTAGAGCTATGGAAAATTATGGAAAGCTTACCAGACTGATCAAAGCAACGGTGGATGATGTGCAAAACTGTGTGAAGATCTCGGGGGAACACTCCAGTTCGTTCGAATCGCGCCGGGGACTAAGACAAGGTGATGGACTTTCGTGCCTGTTGTTCAACATTGCGCTAGAAGGTGTCATGCGGAGAGCCGGGTGTAACAGCAGGTACGATTTTCAACAGATCCAGTCAATTTATTTGCTTCGCGGATGACATGGACATTGTCGGCCGAACATTTGCAAAGGTGGCAGAACTGTACACCCGCCTGAAACGTGAAGCAACAAAAGTTGGACTGGTGGTGAATGCGTCAAAGACAAAGTACATGCTTGTGGGTGGAACCGAGCGCGACAGGGTCCGCCTGGGAAGCAGTGTTACGATAGACGGGGATACCTTCGAGGTGGTCGAGGAATTCGTCTACCTCGGATCCTTGCTAACGGCTGACAACAACGTTAGTCGTGAAATACGAAGGCGCATCATCTGTGGAAGTCGGGCCTACTACGGGCTCCAGAAGAAACTGCGGTCGAAAAGATTCGCCACCGCACCAAATGTCATGTACAAGACGTTAATAAGACCGGTAGTCCTCTACGGACATGAAACATGGACAATGCTCGAGGAGGACTTACAAGCACTCGGAGTATTCGAGAGACGGGTGCTTAGGACCATCTTTGGCGGTGTACAAGAAGACGGTGTGTGGCGGCGAAGAATGAACCATGAGCTCGCCCAGCTCTACGGCGAACCCAGTATCCAGAAGGTAGCTAAAGCCGGAAGGGTACGATGGGCAGGGCATGTTGCAAGAATGCCGGACAGCAACCCTGCAAAGATGGTGTTCGCTTCCGATCCGGCAGGTACGAGACGACGTGGAGCGCAGCGAGCGAGATGGGCAGACCAGGTGCAGAACGACTTGGCGAGCGTGGGACGTATTCGAGGATGGAGAGATGCGGCCTCGAACCGTGTATTGTGGCGTCAAATTGTTGATTCAGTGTTATCTGTATAGATGTAGACTAAATAAATGAAATGAACTTCCATCGATGGCAAACGAACTTACGACCTTCAGTACGCTACACTGGTTATTTTGTCGACTAAGTTACGAAGGATCTCCATCGGCAGATTATAATAAATACTCACACTCAATCAACTTGAATGTGCGCTCTATCGGGTTAATGATGTGTGTTGGGCGAATCTATGACAAAAGGTCAAAAGACAGAAGGTCAAAATTACCTTTTTTTGTTTCGACCCTTTGTCCCTAACCCATGTTGGTCGATAACAAAACACTGAAGAAGTTTCCAAGTAGGAAACGAAATACGTATCTGTTTGTTGATACATAAAAAGTGAATAGTGGAAGTATATGGAAGAATAATAGTCTTTTAACCCCATAATCAATATTTTATTCAATCTCTCAACATATCAACGCAAATCAGCACTGCGTGTAGTTAGTTGTATCTTTTAATCTACCTGGCCGCATATGGCATTTGACTGAATAAACCGTTTAGCCGAAGCCCATCTAGCCTAAAGTTATCTCGCCGAAAATGTCGGCCGAACTGTTCCTTTAGCTGAAAATATCCGTTGGCCGAAATGTTCGTTTGACACAAAGGGCCATTTGGCCGAAATGGACATCTTGCCGAAGTGTCGGAGTTTTTGCAGAAAGGTCATATCGGCTAAACGATCTATTCGACCAAATGACATTTTCTGCCAAACGATTATTTTGACCAAACGACAGTTACAGTCTACATGGTTGCTAGGTCAAGCAACCTTATCGGCCACCTTACATTTTCGGTCAAACCATTTTCAACCCAACAACCGTTTCGGACGTTTACTTAATTCCGCCAAATGGTATTCGGTTTACAGTGTTATTCAGCCAAGCAACATTCAAACAAATGGTTTTTCGCCGAATGACTTTCGACCAAACGACAGGAAGGACCATTTGGCCGAAAGATGTTTTACCAAATAAATCATTAGACCCATCTGACCGAAAATGTCAGTATATATACGATATACGAATATACAAATATACGAACGAACATATCGTTTGGTCATTTGACCGAAAATACCGTTTACCGAGAAGGTCCTTTGGCCGAAAAGGTCATTTGGCCGAAATGGCCGTGTGGCTGAAAGGCCATTTAGTCGTATGATCCATTCGACCAAATGATCGTTTCTGTCAAACGACCATTACGACCAAACGGCATTTTCGGCCTGTTGACTCATTCGGAACAACGATGATTTCGGCCAACAACTTGTTAGAAACAACGTTTTTTTTGGCCGATTGTCGCTTCAGCCAAATTAAATTTTTGGTCAAGCCGTTAGCCACGTATAACCGTTCCGCACGAAATGTCTTTCCGTCGAATGATTTTCGACCAAATGACCCTTTCCTATTTTTGAGTAATTTTCTGAAGAATTTTCGAAGAATTTCTTATGAGCAAAACAGAATTGAATCAACTAGACAGTGTCTAGGCTATTGTTCTCACAATCCGTACGTTAAATCTAATTTCAGAAGTGGTGCGCTGTATAGCGAACTCTCGCGTATGTACCGTATGGTTGATTGAATCATGTTTGTGGTTGTATCAACAATAAATATTGTTTTTGTTTCAGAATCCGTATGGTTGATTCTGACACATTTTTCTCCGAGTAGAAATTGGAAAAAAAAAACATGCAAATTCCATTAAATTTCTATGGCATTTCCAAACAGTTTACCACGGAAACTCTGAAAAATTTTCCGTGAAAACTACGGAACATCTCATGAATTTTTCAGAGATTTTATAATGGAAACTCCTTAAAGTTTATCGCTCATATTTTGCAAAAGTTTATGTGTATATTTCAAAAATAATTAAACAAAATTTCCGAAAAGCTTTCCGTGGATATTCTGAACATTCTACTGTAGAACTTTGCATTTATTTCTCGTAGAAATTCTGAAGATTCGTTCACTAATCATTTTGCGAGTTCTGAAGAGCATCCCTTGAAAATTCTAAAGAATAGGGGAGACCGGGGCTGGTTGGCCGAAGGGGCAGGTTGACCAAGTGGCTTATGTGAAAACGTTTTGAGGCGCATTTAAGGCTCATTATAAACATTTGGGTGGGGTATTAGATCGCCCATGTACGGATGTAATTTCAGGTATTTTAGTGTTTCCGTTTACTCAGGAATCCTTACACGAATCAATATTCATCAGATTTCTAAAAACGTGGTACGCTGGAGAGGGTATTAAAAAACCTACAAAACAGTATAAATGTTTCTTGGGTAACCTCAATTTTGTGTTTGTAAATTGTGATTGTTCTCAAAACATCTCGTGGGGTAGGTTGGCCGAATTTCGTGTGGTCTGTTTGACCGAGTTGAAAACTTAGTAAATACCAATCGGTCCATTTTTTTTACCGATTCCTTAATAAAAGCAGCATTGAAAAAAAAAGAAAATGCTCTAGAAAATTATATCAAATGTAAGTATACTTTGGCAGAGGAATTAAAAGTAGCGAGAATTGTAAAAAAAATCCATGAAAATATTTAAAATATATTGCCCACTGATTGATTTGATGTGATTCACTTATTTTAACATACTCGGCCAACCTACCCCAGCCCTAGGGTTGGTTGGCCGATTTTTTCGCTGCATTTGTTTTGTTATAACTTTTTCCTCAATTTGTGTTCATCGATGAAAATATGTCACAAATGTGCTCAAGACTTGTATATTTACTACAGTGAAAACCATTTTTTGAAAAGTCGAGCCAGAATAAGTACAGACATTCCGAAAGCAAAACTCAGACAACCAGCCCCGGTCTACACTACTCGAAAATAATTTCCAAATGAATATTTTGGAAAAACTTAGTGAATTTTGTGGGGAAGTTCCTCAGACTTTTCCCGTGAAAATCCAAAAATTCTTCCGTTAATGTCTTGAAAATATAAAAAAAAAACTTGTGAAAATATGAATGTAATAAAAAATTGCCACACCGTTTCACGCCGCCGCGCGCCGGCTAAAATGACTTTTTGTGTGACGCCGAAAAAATATTTTTTCTATGACAGCTACAATTTAAAATCAAATGCGGCTGACTATTTCTTTGTTTTTTATGCTAGTTTGAATCATGACTGGAAATATTTTTTTATGAGAGTTACAATTTAAAATCGATTAAAATTGACCACAAATTTTTTTTTATGTTTTCTGATGCTAATTTGAAAGAAAATACAATTGTTATATATTTCGGCATTAAATCGTGACTGGAAGTGGCCGTTTTGCCTCATTTGCTTCTTAAAATCTATTGCGGCTAGCTAATTCTATGTTTTCTGATGCTAAGGTTAGCCTCACATCTCGGGAAAATTTTCCGCTCCTCTCATTAATTAAACTGGAAATAGGGTATCTGAACCATTATTAATAATATGCTCCTACATCAATAACATTCGAAAAAAAGGCAATTAAGGCTCAATTTGTGTCATGTTTTGTTGTTATCCGGCCTGTTCACTGCTGAAAAAATCACAAAAATGAGAAATACAGGGTGTTCAATAAGTTCGAATACAAATGTTTGATCATTGTGTTTGTAAGCCCAATGTACATATTCTGTATAAGTATTGGTGTCAGCGTTAGCGGTATATATATACGCTAACGGATGTGTGTGGTGTTGACATTCTGTCACTTGTTGTTTGTTTATTACGCGCGGTGAAAATGGATTGGGGCATTGTAAACAGCATTTTTTGAAGGTCAAAATCATTGCGGTGTACTACAAAACTGAGATTTTGGGGAAGATTGATACCCCCAGTGGCCCGGTGATAAGACGGAGATCAGCCCTACGTGTTCCAATAGGACGATAACCCTTTATACACGGAAAATGCGATTTAAGCCTTATATGGGGACAATTTTATCGACTTTTTGGACAAAACTTTGTGACCTCCCAGCTTCCCGGATTTGAACCCTCTTAACTTTCTTGTTTGGTCCTTTATTATGTTAAAGCTGTACGAATACAAGGTCAGAAACTTGGACCAGTTGAATACGTAATTCTCAAAATCTGGAACAAAATGCTCATGCAGACCGTGCGTGCCGCTTGCGATGGATTTCAGAAACGTTTGAAGCTCGTGAAGAAGTACAAAATAGAGGTCATTCCAGAAGAAGTGTTACAAACGTTCCTTATAAACAATACTTTTAATGAAATGTAACCGCTAAAATAAATAATTTAATTACAATTTTTAAACAATTTTTGAAAGTGTATTCGAACTTGAACACCCTGTAAAACCATTTGCGCACCAATTATTTGTTTTCGAATGGTGTTGATTTGGGTACATGGTACGAATTCAAGGAGCAGTTCCCCTAGTTAGGCGCAATCGATTTCAAATACTAGCTGTGCTAGAAAAAAAGATTTTTAGTGGCAAATGGGGCAAAACAGCCACTTGCAGTCATGATCTATGGCCGGAATATGTAACAACCGTATTTTCTAACAAATTAGCATTAGAGAACATAGAAATACATAGAAGCAAATGATATCGTGACGGTTATATAAAAATTGATTATTTTTTGAAGATGGGACATATTAGCCATTTTGAATCACGATCCAAGGCTGGAATATATATCTACTGAATTTGAATCTGAATATATATCTACTGAATCATACAAATAATTAGCCGCAATCGATTTTAAGTCTTTGCGATGATATGATAAATTGGCTTTTTGTTTTGAAATTATTGGCTTTTAAAGGTAAATGGGGCAAAACGGCCATTTCTAGTGACAGTTCAAGGCCAGATTATATACAATTTATACCATTCGTATTTTCTACTAAATACGCGTCAGAAAACACATATATCGATTTTAAATTGAAGCTGTCATAGAAAAACTACGATTTTCTTGGGTAAATTGGGCAAAAGGTCACTTCCAGTCATGATCCAAGGCTGGAATTCATACCATTCGTAGTTTCTATTGCGAGAAAAGAGAAAAATTCTAATTTTGCGGAGCAAAGAAGAAGAAGCGGACTGAGTGTCGGAAACTTCAAAATGGCATGCACTGTACGAAAAATGTTGATATTACTTGATATCAAGAATATTCGAGAAATCTAAATTGTTTCAAAATCACATAAATATATGACAAAATGCCTTAAAAGTATCATAAAACTTGTTAAAAAAATATAGCGGCATGTAACACTCGTTTAAAGTTGCATATTCCCGTTGATTTCAATAATCAATATTCACACCGAAAAAATAAACCAAAAATTTTTACCGTGCAACAAGTGATTTGACGTTTGCGGAACAGCTTTCCGACAGTCGACCGTCGGACCCCGGTTCGAATTTTTCAATCTTCTCGCAATACTGAAATAGCATTAGAAAACATGGAAATAGTCAGCCACAATTGATTTTATATTGGAGCTTTCATAAAAAAATACGATTTCAGGGTGGGGCAACTGGGGCAAAACAACCACTTCCAGTCATGATATAAGGTCGGAATAGATACCCTTCTGTCGTGATTTGACGCTCAATTTTGTTAACCTTGCTGGCATGATTGCGCTGCTTATCTAATAAGAGGGCTTTCACTACCAGCCAGAAAATCATTTAAATTAACTCTTAGTTCTGAAAAGGACCAGTTTTTTGCAACTTGTTGACCGCCACGCCGCATCTCGTTGGCCCCCGATCCAAACCGCCGCTTTCGCTCCGCCGATCGAATAAATAGCCCACAACACGATTTGACGTGTTGAAACCGTAGATGCCTTCCGTGTTGCGTTCTGTTGTCCAATCCAGGCCGCTGCAGTTCCTATGCGATGCTTCGTCTATCGCGTCCGGGTCCGAGTGAAGAATGCCCCAACCAGTGTCATGCGCCTTCTTTTATAGGCGAGGCAGCATACCCTTCAACCAATGAGAACGATCGGAGGGGAAATAAACTGAGTAAACAATTTCTTGCTAGGGATGCTGTATTCTGATTTGCAATAAGAGATGTTTAAGTAATTTTTTTTCCGATATAGTTTTCAATAACTATAATTTGATAATTTTATTAACAATTTGTTTATTTTTATAAACGCTTCATCTATATACTACTACACCTTCATAAGCAAGTAGCCGCAATAAGTAGGTACCTTTTTGGGTCGAAAATTCTGACAAACGCTGCCACCTACGATTTTTACACCCGCGCGCACCTCTTCGTGCCATGACAACGTGTTGCCAGATGGTATTATTCATGATAATTTTTATTTGCTAACCCTCAAACTGCCGGGACGAATCTTGGCAACTTAAAACAGCTCGTTATCGGTCAATTTTCAGCTGAAATGTAAGTGGTTTTAACTGTAACCAAGGGGTATAGTAGTTCCAGAAAGTAGATGGGTATAATGCACAAGATGGCTCTTCCTCTTTAAGAGGGAAGCGTTTTAGAAGAGTGGAATAAGTCATTTTTTGAGCAAATGTACAGTATTTTAAAAAAATTAACGTGTAAAAGCGTGTTAACAGGCGTTTTACTATAAATAAATATTAATAAACGAGAATGGTTGACAACAATAGCTTAAAAGACATAAATTGGCCTCCGGATGACTGCCGATCAGGTTCCGGAAACCCGGAATATCCAGTATAAAAGGCCAACATAGAACCACGGAATAAATCGGTCTTCCGACACCTGAAACGAGTAATTTAGAAAACGTCATAGTTTCTTGGGAGCGGAAAAGTAGTCATACAATGGCCACAGAACAGGTTCCGGAAGCACGGAATTTCCGGTAATAAAGGGAACATAGAACTACAACACAAGTTAGGTCAAACTTCCCAAGATCTCATGAGTAACTAAGAACACGCCATAGCTTTAGTATGGTTAAACTAGTCATGTGATGGCCACGGAACAGGTATCAGAAATTCAGGATTTCCGGTACAAAAGGCCAACATAAAACTACAAAACAAATTAGTCTTCCGACACATCAACCTTTTCAGAATCTCATCAGCAGGGAATCAATATTCGAGCAACGCCTAACAATATACCCTTTGACGTCAACAGAGTTTGTTGCTGACAAACGCACTTCGCAACAAGCTTTTATCAGAACTCGAACACAATATGACAAGAATTATTTCCCTTGCATGCTCTGATATTTACGAGAATACGTTGCCATATCTGTAATCAGAGTTAGATTCTCGAATATTTCCATAAAAGTAGAAACTACATTAGCATAAAACCGAAATTTGCTGTAGAGATAATGCAAAAGAACGGGATGAAAAGTTAGCAACAAAATTGTCTTCTTTTTTGTTTCTGACAAAATTTTTCGGATCTTTGTCATTATTATCTCCAACAAAAACAAAGCTTTGTCATTGGTTCTGTTTTGTCGCTTGTTTGGCTAGCGCATCCAAGAAAAATTGATTCCCTGCTCATCAGTAATTTTGAAAACACCATGGTTTCATGACAGGTTTCGGGATCCAGGAATTTCCAGTACAAAAGGTCACGTTAGGCGTTCGAAATGGGCTTTCCAGGAACTCTGGATCTTGTTCCATGGCAATAAAATTGTCAGTCTTTCTCTAAAAGATCATTTTGGCATTTTTTTGGGTTAGTCAAAACAGTCTTAAAAGATAGATCACCTTAACGTACGGAGCAAGATCTACAAAACCGAACCCTCAATCCATTTCTCGAGCTAGGGAAATAAGTTGTGATACTTAAGGTTTATGCTGCCATTAGCAGTACATATCTAAAGTACTAAATAAACTTTTCTCTGATTGAAACACTCGAATTCTCTCTAAATTGTATGCAGAGGAAGTAAATTTTTAATACAATCGGTATCCATCATCCTAGACTGAACCGAATGAAAAAAATAGAGTAAGAGAACTAACTCTTCATGAATTGGTTAACAAATTCTTTTCCTATCGAACTGAGCAATCAGTTCGATTTGATTAATGATGAAATTGGACAAATCGAATCTACCTCTAGCCTCGATCCATGCAAAAAAGAAATGGATTCCGCCGATTGTGGTATCTGTTGTCGAGTTTTCTAGCTTTAGGAATGAGATTTTAAGTAACCTTCAGGGGATCAAGGTTTCATTCCAGATTGCCAGGAAGGGTGACTACCGCGTTTTGCCGGGATCCTTTGACGATCGCAAACGTCTTCTTCAGTATCTAACTGAGAAGCGGCATAAATTCTTCACATCTTCTTCTTCTTCTTGTTGGCATTATTTATTTATTTATTGTACATGGTCTTCAACTTGTAAATTGCACAGACTGATTGTTTGACTTAATCCTATTTTTAAAAACTAATTTGGTAACATTAAAGTCGAAAAAACAACACACTTCGTTGAATAGTCTGCAGCATAAGTCCAATGGATTATTTTGACCGTAGTGTGTGCGGTGACCACGGATCCATAACAGTTGACGATTCCTGAGTTGACGAGACGGTACATGAAATCGAACGTTCTCCAGGATGTAACGGCAGTCGATGTTGCACGTTATGACGTCGAAAATAAACATCCTCTGAAGCATCACTCGACGGTCTGCCATTGGTTGTAAGTCAATCAAAGCACAACGATTTCGGTATGGAGGCAGGTTTGATGGATCGTTCCATGGTAAGCGGCGCAAAGCGTAGTTGATGAAGCGTTTTTGTATTCTCTCGATGCGTTCAATGTGAACGGAATGATACGGAGCCCAGATTTGCACTCCGTACTCTAGTATGCTCCGAATTAATGCACAATATAATGATTTGAGAGCATGGACATCATCGAACTGTGCTGTATTCCGCCGTAAGAATCCAAGCATAGCATTGGCCTTAGCAATGGTAACTGATAAATGTTCCGTAAAACGAAGCTTACTGTCGAGAACGATTCCAAGGTCTTTGATCGATGTAACCCTCTGAAGCGCTGTGTGATTCAGACAATAGTCATAGGTTATAGAAGATCGGCAACGAGTGAATGTTATGGCTTTGCATTTAGTCGGGTTCATCTGCATACCATTGATTTTGCACCAGTTTGCAACATTCACAATATCAGTATGTAAAGCACAGCAGTCTACGAGCGATTTTATGACACGGTATATTTTCAAATCACTCGCATAAAGCTGTTTTCCAGAGCTCAGGTTGCTACATAGATCATTGACGAAAAGAATAAAGATGAGCGGACCTAGAATACTGCCCTACGGTACTCCAGAGGGCATGTCATAGGCATCAGACTTGGCGCCAAGTACTTTGACGAAAGCCTTGCGAGAGGATAAGTACGATTTTAACCACCGAATGATCCAAGTAGGCAAGCCAAGTCGGTCAAATTTTTCTATCGCTGGTGCATGTGGCACCTTGTCAAACGCCTTTGAAAAGTCAAAATACCTGGCTACGGTTCTTCAATTCGTCTAGCACTGTATGAGTGAATACCATTAGGTTGGATGTCGTCGAGCGCTTTTTCATGAACCCATGTTGATACTCGGAGATGACAGACTGTACTGCTGGGTATAATACTTCGTGCAAAAGACTCTCAAAAACTTTGGCGAAACAGTTAAGGATTGATATCGGACGGTAGTTCTCTACACTATGTATGTTACCGGATTTGTACACGGAACGATCGAAGCAAGCTTCCAAGCTTCCGGGAAAACACTATCGCTTATAGATCGATTGAAAATTGAAGCAATGGGCATTGCCAGCGATGAAGCACATTGTTTGATGAAGGTGGGCGGTAGGTGATCGGGTCCCGGACCTTTTGATGTGTCAAGCGAGCTGAGAGCTTCAAAAATATCCGCATTGCTAAAAGTGACTTGAGGAAGCCGGACGGAATACGACGGAAGACTTTCGATGTAGCTTTGATCCAATGGAGGAGGATTGTCGTCATGTACTGAGCGGAAGAAGCTGGCAAACAAATTTGCTGTTGCGTCAGGTGATCGGGAGGAAAGCGTACGATAAGTGACGTCAACAGGGATATTGTTCGACCCCTTCCTTTTTTTAATGTAGGCCCAGAACGATGAAGGATCATTTTTCAAGTTTGCTTGAAGACTTTCCATGTACTCACGGAACCGACAATGCTGCATACGAGTATATTCTTCTTCAGCTAACCGCAGATTAGCCGCGTTCGCTTCAATCCTGTTTCGGAAGAACTTCTTCCTGCATTTCCGCAGACGATTGCGAAGATTTCGGAGCTGTGGCGTCCACCAGGGTTGATTGCACTTCTTTGATGGTCGGCAAATTTTGACCGGCACGTTTTCTTGGATGATCTGTTCGATTGTGCGATAGAACGCGGTATCAGAGTCGTCGATTGAGGCATACATCCCCATACTGGGACAGAGCCGCCTCACAGCTTTGTGTTCATTAAGCACTTCCACAGTTATTAACTGCGAGGTTTCTAAGCCAAGTTACAATTTTTGCATTCGTATATCATGAGGCTAGCACGATGATACTTTTATGCCCAGGAAAGTCGAGACAATTTCCAATCCGAAAATTGCCTAGACCAGCAAATTCTTCACATACGACGACAAAACTGAGCGATTGTTCAAAGTCGTCTTGAAAGGTCTCCCCAGTGATGATAAATCGCTGGGTGAGATAAAAATTGAAATTTCTCAAATACATGGATTTTCACCAGTTCAAGTAATTAAGATGAAAAAGAAATCTCGCTCTGGTACTTCCCAGAGGAGTATTTCTCAAGATTTTTGTCCGTGTTACATGAAAAAAAAACCGCAGTCCTGGGGGAAATTTCCAAAACCCCACTCAGTGCCGTAAGTGCCAAAAGTGGGGTCACGGAACTAAACATTGCCAGATGGATGCTAAATGCATGATTTGTGGTGGAACCTCTCACGCCAAGGACGCCTGTCCTGTTAGAGAAGAATCCAATAAATTTAAATGTGCCAATTGTGGTGGCAATCATTAATCTATTTGGGAATGCCCCTGACGCAAAAAAGTTTTGAATTCCCGTGCAAAATTGATGACGGGAAATTCCAATAGGATCCCAGATTCTACGGGTAAACATGTTTCAAACGCTCAAAATCCGGGCAGCCCTTACTTTGCACCGTTCAATGTGGAAAACGATCCATAAAAGAATGAAAAACGATCCATAAATAACATCTGAATGTTCCATAAAACGCTACCATAAATCCATAAAATAGTTCGAGAGATTCCATAAAGAATATTTTTATGATCCATAAAACTTTGAAAAATGATCCATAAAATCTATATATTGATTCATAAAATTTCAAATTTGCGCAATTTATATCCTGATGATGATCCATAATTTCAGCCATATGATCCATAATTTTGGTCATATGATCCATAATTTTGATAATGTGATCCATAATGCTTGGAAAGAAGGCCAATGAAACTATATCAATTTATCCGCACATTTTATAAAATCTATGGACCAAAAACCAAATTTTATGGATCATATCACCAAAACTATGGATCATTATTATCAAATTATGGATCAAATGGCCAGAATTATGGATTATATGACTAAAATTATGGATCAAATTACTGAAATTATGGATCATCATCACGATAAAAAAATGCGCAAATTTGAAGTTTTATGGATCAAAATATAGTTTTTTATGGATCATTTTCCAAAGATTTATGGATCATTTGTCAAGAATTGTATTGTTTTTCTTGACCATGTTAATGGAACATATTTCCCAATTAATTGCTAAACTTTAGCTTAGTTATGGATCGAAAAATTATTCTTTATGGAATCTCATTAACTATTTTATGGATTTATGGTAGCATTTTAAGGAACATTCAGATGTTATTTATGGATCGTTTTCCAGTTTTTTATGGATCCGTCTTTATCGTTTATATGCAAAAGTATGTTTTGCCCAAAATCCGCAATCATTTGCCGGTCGAGCAATTATTCATACCAACCACAATCAACGAACAAATTTTGCTTCTACCTCTCACCGGGTAACGAGCAGTTCGCCGAATTCTAATTTTTCAAACACGCCCACCTATGCAAGCATCGCTGCAAGCAGGCAAAATTTCATTTCTGAAAATTTACCAAAGATGAATGATTTTCATACCCATTCATCAACGGAAAATAACTTTCGTTCTGACGACTCAGGTAGCGTGTCTGCTTCCGACTTTGATTTTCTAAATTAACAATTGCATCACATGATTGAGGCAATGTTCAAAGCAAATACCAAAACTGAAGCTGTTCAGGTTGGTATCAAATTTACTCAAAAAATTGTTATTGGACTACGTTTTAATGGATCCAAATAATTCTTGGAAAATTTTAAATAGGAATACCATTGTCATTAATAGACATATCAAACATAAATTATATTCTTCGTTTGAAACCAAAGTTTTCGAAACCTTGGGACTTTCTGTTGAAATAAATTTTGGACAATTCTCTTTTATTGCTGCCTACCCAACAAACAACGACAAGCTACAAATAAGCATCTAGGTTGAATTATTGTTTATTTGTGATCTTTGTAGCTGAATAAAATGGATGCTGAATAATTTGCTATACAGATTTCATTTCAGCATTTAATCTAACTAATATTCGACATGGCCTATTTATTTGTTTACTACCTTTAATGGAGTCGAACTTACGTTTTCGTTTTATCACATTTCAGCACATTGGGAAAGTTTAATAATGTGCTGAAATAATGATTTTAAAGTTTTCTTTTCGACTATTATGTGATACTTTAAGATGTAGTCGAATTGAGTTTGAATAGTAAATTAAAAAGCAGGCATTTGACATCCTTCTTAACCTTTGTCCTTCTTAACCATTGGATTGCACATTTATCTGATCTATCGCACAGTGGGATAAAAACATAATGCTTTTTAAGTTTGAGAGAAAATATGGATTCTATAGATCTGGGAAATTTGATTTATATGAAAAATAATGATTTATTTTCAAGACATGCTTTTTATATTCGTGATTTATTAAGCTGTCGGAGATTATAACGAAAAAAACTGCAATAAAGCAATGAAAAAAATCATGCTTTCATGCGGAACTAAATTTACTAAAAGCCGGACATAACGCCGTTGAATAACATCAAAAAATTATTGAATCTTTGATGTGTGGAATCCCAATATTATCGCATGGATGTTGATCTTTATTGCCACGAAATTGTAATAATCTTAGCATGTGACTTTCATATCGCAACCTATTGTTAAGAGATTTTGAGGTAGGCCGAATATACATTGATTTTATTTTCATAAATTCATAAATAGCATTGGGGACGGATTTTATTTTATCGTTTATCGACATTATTTTTACGTATTTTCCTAGTGTGCGATGGTTATGACTGGCTGAACAATGGTTGAAATAAAAAATTGTACAGTTATTAACAAACTGTAGTTTGACAGATCGACTTATTGAATAAGAGTCCGATTATGATTCATATTCAGCAATAAGATTATTTATGTTATGCATTGAGTGAATCATATCTAACAAATCAAGGATGACGCGGATGACAACGTTACCGGCGGATGATCAAATGACAGCAGTTCGAGGCCCGATTTAGGAAAATTTTAAAATGATTATATGAAAATAGCAATTACTTCAAAATACGTTCATTGAGATCTTACTGATGTTACCTTCTATGCGTTATTATTTTGGAAGAATTCACATGTAGCTGAATTGAGGCTTAGTAAAATGCTTATTGAAGGTTTAACGAATCAGTTAATAGTCAGTTGTTTTCTCAAAATGAGATGTTGTAGTTGTATAACTTCGCCAAAATTGTGTGAACAAAGCTTGAACAGAAGTTGTGATAAGAAATAGTTCAGACATAATTCAACACAGCGCTGAATTAAATCATCACACTGATGTTAGTTCAACTAGTGAATGTTTGTTGGGTACTTGCCTACTTCCAGTGAAATGGGCGGCAAAGGAATTTGTTGAGAGCTGATCTTCAAATTCTAGCTCGCAACAAATCCAAATTTTTCATAATTGGTGACTTCAATGCCAAACACCGTTCATGGAATAATGCTCAATGCAATTCCAATGGTAAAATTTTATTTGAAGATTGTTCTGCGGGATATTGTTCTATTCAATATCCCAATGGACCAACTTGTTCTTCTTCCAGTCGAAATCCTTCTACAATTGATTTAGTATAAACGGATTCAGCTGTGTGGCCAATTGGTAACTCATGCTGACTTTGACTCTGATCACCTTCCTGTGACGTTTGAAATCTCACAGGAAGCCATTAACAATCCAGTCAGCTCTACTTTCAATTATCATAGAGCTGATTGGGATTCATATAAATCGTTTATGGATAGGAATTTTGATGTTGATATTCCTCTCGATACCAAAAGTGATATTGATAATGCTCTCGCATCTTTGACAAATTTAATTGTCGAAGCCAGAGGCATTGCAATTCTTAAATGTAAAATTAAATTCAACTCCTTTATTATTGACGACGAACTTCAGCTACTCATCAGTCTTAAAAATGTGAGGCGAAGGCAATACTAAAGAACGCGCGATCCCAAGTTGAAAGTTATTTGGTGAGATTTGCAAAATGAAATTTAAAAAACGTTTCGCTATTCTGAGAAATACCAACTTTGAGAATAATGTCTCGATATTGGATCCCAGTTCGAAATTCTTTTGGAAATTAACGAAAATTCTTTTTAAAAAACCTCAAAAGCCAACTCCAGCGCATAGAGAGGAAAATAAAATTTTATTAATAAATGGTGAAAAGGCTCAAAAACTTGCTCAGTAGTCTAGGTCTCACTAATCCAATTGTGGATCAGGTTACGTGGAGCTTTGATGACATTCTCAATCAAGAGAATATTTTTGACCATTCGTTGGGAACTAATTTGGATGAAGTAAGATCTATTACTAGAAAATTTAAAAAATATAAAAGCCACGTGTAATGATGTTTTTCTTTTACAATCTTATCAAAAAACTTTCCGAGAGCTTCTTATCCTTTCTGGTTAATTTATTTAACAAATGTTTTTAATTGGCATACTTCCTCAGATTACGGTAGGCTGGACATGTAGTACGTGTGTCGGAAAAGAGACCAGCCAAATATATGATTATCAGTGAACCTGGAAGAGGACGTCGGCTCCGGGATAGACTCCACACTCGCTGGCTTTACGTAATCGAGGTAGATGCGCGTGCTGCCTGTATATAGGGAGACTAGCGTTTGGCGGCCCAAGCGATCTGGAATATGATATTATATTCGGTTTTGCTCCGGACAATACAGAGTGTACAACCATCATAGGTTTAGGTAGGTAGATTGTATTAAAATCGTCCAGATTTGCATATGCCAAAACTTTATACAGAATCTGCAAGGTTTTTATGCAGAACTATATTTCTATCTGCCATCCGCTGGTAGGGTGAGTATTAATAGTAATTGATAGGGTATGAGTTAGCATTGAGCAATAATAATTTAAATAAACAAGTATAAACATTGACTGCCATTCTTACCGATAAAACCACTGTGGAGCAATTTAGGAAGCCCCAAAAACTGACTAGACTAGATCTTCCACATGATGGCGACACATACGTATATAATATATTGTAGGCAATCAGCTGCATTCGGAGAATAGCGCAAAGCCGAAAGGAAAGTTTGAATTACCTACAAGTGAGCATCATGCTGAATCACCAGATTAGAATTATTCTCCGAAATCAATTAAGAGACATAGGTACCAGACTTCAGAGAAAAAGATGTGAAATCCTATACCGCTCTGTTAGATGGTCATCCTGTTTTAGGAATTGTTCATTTCCCGTTTGTGAATATAAATCATCCATATAGTGAGCAGAAGTCACAGAAGGACCAACGAACCGTGCATTAACATATGGGAGATAACCCAGCTGGAGCAGCTGGTCAACGAAGACCGATTCGAGTGCAAAAAGGTTGAATTGAATTGCTCCCTTGGGTCGGATAGTTTCAATTTTTATTTGTTCTGAAACTGGATTCTGGCCAGTGTTTGCACATCGTGATTTGTTTGATACGTTTTAAAATGCGAGAAAATCGTTCGTCTTTCGGTTAATTCAGCAGCATTATAAGTATTTGGTATAGCGCTTTGCTAATGTTTTGAATATTTATTGAGCCATGGTGGTTGTGGTAACGATAGGTGCTGTTGTATTTCGAACTACATCATCGAAAACATTTCGGTCGCTTAAGACAGTATGACCAAGATGGCATTTGTGACTCATTAGTGCAAGACACAACATATTTGAAACATTGGGCAATTAAATAACTTGTCTTACAACGGGTGACATATTGGATGATGTTCTCCTTTCTATTTATAGAATGTCAATACTAAAAAGGCATCAATAGCTGCAGGGTCGTCTTTGTATTTTAAAGGAAGCGAACGGCTACGAGGGGAAGATTGAAGACATCTGGTAGTTTATGGCTCTTCTCAAATGATACACATTAATTAGATTTATTTATAGTGTAAACATGTAAATGCAATAGAAGAAATAAATTTTTCTTTCTTCCCCAAGGTTACAAACAAAGGATCCTTGTTAGTTTATTGAACGGAGCGATTCGTTAATGAAAACTGCATCAGCCTTTATCCCCAGCGCTGGAGTAATGCGATAATAAATACGTCCAACGATAAGCCTTCGCATTCTGGGGCGAGACCTCAGAAATGTGAAATAAACGTGAAATAAAAGTTTTATTTTTCGTTGATCTATGTTTGAACAGTGATTAATACTTAAAAAAAAAGTTCCAATTAGGTATTTCAAATAAAATTTTAAAATATGGGGGTTAGCCCCAGTGTGGACCGGTTAGCGTTGAAGGATACCAACGCGACAGGCTATAGGTTTAACAAGCATCGTGTCGACCCCCAATTTATAGACCATGGCTAATAACAGGTTTGATAGATTTATGATAGCTGCAGCAGGATCGTCCATTCAGTTATTTGGTTCGGTCGTCTTGCCACTCATTGCAGTAAAAGAGGGGGTTGCGGCGCTGTATAGTCGTCGTCGGGTTGACGGTTGCACACGACGGATGCCAAACTTTAATTGGGTGCTCTGCGAAATGGAAACCCATTTTGTTTTCGTGCTCATCCATATCCATCCCGGGACCAGTGGGAGATTAACCTTCGTTTGGGCGACAGGAACCCGCTGAATTCGGTGGCGTGAAGTCCGGTGAGCCCAGTTTAATGGAGAAACTTAATTCGTTATTGCTCCGAAACAGACGCAACGCAGTGGCAGATATAAATGATTACGAGTGTGCTATAAAAGGTTGTCTGTTGCAAATAAAGGAACAGATTTGAATCTCGGTTCAAGTGCTTACCATGGCTACTGGACACTGTCGCCCGGGTGCATGGTGGGGATTTTCTGACCCTGGAAGTGGCACACGGTTGCAAGAAAAAAAGTAAAATACTTATTTATTCTGTTTTTACCGTTTTAGCACTTGAGCTTGGGCGAAAAATAAATAAAAACCAGAAAAACCCGGCTAGTGATGATTACGCCTTTCTCGTGAATTATAAAGTGTTACAAGAAAAGCACATGAGAGAGGTCAAAGTTGCACTTTAGGGAGATAGATTCAGTTATTTCCATCAATTCACATTTATTTGCATTCATTCAAATGCTTTAAAGCAGTTTTTGATAAAAATGTTTATTTTGTTTTTTTTAAGGGATAAAATGGAAAAAAAAACAGTGTTTTTTAATAACTCCGGAACGCAATGGCCGATTGGGCGGCTTCGAATGCAACCTGTCGCAATCACATTGGATAAGGCTAAGTACAAAAAGTATGTGTCTACATACAGACATCAACTCAATTATCGCCTGCAGCGTGGTACATCCTTTTCAGCCAGCGGCGGCGGCTTAGCGGTGTCACGCTGTTGGCAATCGGCGACGGCGAGGGTCGGCATGAGCTTATTTCAATCCTCCGTGAATTCCATCTAGAAGACTTTTGAAAGCTGCTTCAGGAATTGCTCCGAAAGTTTTTCGAAGAGTTCCTCCAGAAGTTCGTCCAAGATTTTCTTCAGAGGCTCCTCCAGGAACCCCTCCGGAAGTTGCTCCAGAAATTTCTTCGAAAGTTTCTCCAAAAATCCTCCGAAAGTTCCCCCAGGAGTTCCTGCGGAAGTATCTTTAGGAATTCCTCCGGAAGTATCTTTAGGAATTCATCCGGAAGTTGCTCCAGGAATTTCTCCAATGGTTTCTCCAAACGTTCTCCGAGAGTTCCTCCAGAAGTTCCTCCAAGAATTCCTCCGGAAGATCCTCCAGGAATTCTTCCGGAAGTTTTTCCAGGAATGCCACCAGAAGTTGCTCGGGAAGTATCTTCAGGAGTTTCTTCCTCAAGAAGTACCTTCAGGAATTCCTCCGGAAGTTGCTCCAGGAATTTCTCCAATGGTTTCTCCAAAAGTTCTCTGAAAGTTCCTCCAGAAGTTCATCCAAGATTTCCTTCAGAACTTCCTCCCAATTTTCGTCCAGGAATTTCTCTGGAAGTTCCTCCAGGTAATTCTTCGGAAGTTACTCGGGAACTTTCTTCAGGAGTTTGTTCGGATATTTCTCCAGGAGCTCCCCCGTGAAGTTTCCGGAAGTTTCTCTAGGGGTTAATCCAGAAGTTCTTCCAGAAGTTGCTCGGGAACATTTTTCATGAGTTTTTTCGGAAGTTTCTCCAGGAGTTCCTCCGGGAGTTCCCCAAAGGGTTCTTCCAGGGGTTCCTCAGGCAAATCCTCCAGCAGTGCCTTTAGAAGTTCCCTCCAGCAGTTGACGTATGCGATCGTGCCTTTAGAAGTTCTTCCAGCAGACGTATGCGATCAATTGAATCACGCTATCAGTAACGCATTGGAAGATTACTATTCAAAACTGAGAGCGAAATAAAGTCCTGTCCAAAGAACTTCTTTAATTACGTAAAAACAAAACTGAAATCTAATAACTTTCCATCAATTATGCATCTTGACGAAAACGCGGGGGATAGCTCGGAGAAGAACTGTAACCTTTTTGCAGATTTTTTTCAGGAAACCTATTCTACATTTTCTGAAAATGATCGTGACCGCGACTATTTTGCATTTTTCCAGACTTTTCAAATGATATTGGAGTGAATCAACTTCATGTCCATGACATTTTGCAGGCCCTACGTAATTTAGATGCTTCGAAAGGTCCTGGTCCTGATGGAATCCCTCCTATATTTATGAAAACCCTAGCAGTGGAACTAACCACTCCATTATTTTGGCTATTTAATATGTCACTCGAATCAGGAAAATTCCCAAATATATTGAAGAACTCATTTTTGATCCCTATTTTCAAATCTGGAAAAAAAATCAGACATACGTAATTATCGTGGAATAGCCATTATCTCTTGCATTCCAAAACTTTTTGAGGCCATAGTAAACGAAAAATTATTCAAACAAGTAAAAACCGAATAACAGACGCACAGCATGGCTTCTTTAAAGGGCGTTCAAGTTCAACTAATCTTCTTGAATTTGTTGACTATACCCTGAATGCAATGGATAAAGGAAACCATGTAGAAGCTCTTTATACTGACTTCAGTAAAGCATTTGATCGCATAAATATACCCATGCTTCTATTCAAATTGAAAAAAACTGGAATTGAGCCGGGACTACTCAAATGGCTTGAATCCTACTTAACTGATCGCCAATTGATAATAAAATTAAACAAAAATACAACAAAACCCAAACAAGCCACTACCGGTGTCCCCCAGGGCTCTCATTTGGGGCCTCTATTATTCATAATATATGTAAACGACATTTCCTTCATTCTTGACAAACTTAAAGTGTTAATCTATGCAGATGACATGAAGCTCTTTTTGGAAATAGGGAATACAAATGACCTCAACATATTCCAGAACGAAATATGCACATTCTACGAACCAAACTATTTTTATTTTTATATACTATAATACCATATTTATAGCATTAAGAAAATAAAGAAAAACATGTATATTGTATATGTACTAGTCTACGTCGGTTGACGAAATAAATAAATAAAAGTTTCTCCGGAAGCTCCTCGAGGAACTCCTCCGGAAGTTTCTCTAGGAATTCCTCCGGAAATTCTCCAGGAATTCTTCCGGAACTTTCTCCAAGAGATCCTCCAGAAGTTCCTCCAGGAATTCCTCTGGAAGCTCCTCCAGGAATTCCTCCGGAAGTTCCTCCAGGAATTCCTCCGGAAGTTCCTCCAGGAATTCCTCCGGAAGTTCCTCCAGGAATTCCTCCGGAAGTTCCTCCAGGAATTCCTCCAGGAATTCCTCCGGAAATTCCTCCAGGAATTCCTCCGGAAATTCCTCCAGGAATTCCTCCGGAAATTCCTCCAGGAATTCCTCCGGAAATTCCTCCAGGAATTCCTCCGGAAATTCCTCCAGGAATTCCTCCGGAAATTCCTCCAGGAATTCCTCCGGAAATTCCTCCAGGAATTCCTCCGGAAGTTCCTCCAGGAATTCCTCCGGAAGTTCCTCCAGGAATTCCTCTGGAAGTTCCTCCAGGAATTCCTCCGGAAGTTCCTCCAGGAATTCCTCCGGAAGTTCCTCCAGGAATTCCTCCGGAAGTTCCTCCAGGAATTCCTCCGGAAGTTCCTCCAGGAATTCCTCCGGAAGTTCCTCCAGGAATTCCTCCGGAAGTTCCTCCAGGAATTCCTCCGGAAGTTCCTCCAGGAATTCCTCCGGAATTTCCTCCAGGAATTCCTCCGGAATTTCCTCCAGGAATTCCTCCGGAATTTCCTCCAGGAATTCCTCCGGAAGTTCCTCCATGAATTCTTCCGGAAGCTCCTCCAGGAATTCCTCAGGAAGTTCCTCCAGGAATTCCTCTGGAAGTTCCTCCAGGAATTCCTCAGGAAGTTCCTCCAGGAATTCCTCAGGAAGTTCCTCCAGAAATTCCTCCGGAAGTTCCTTCAGAAATTCCTCCGGAAGTTCCTCCAGAAGTTCGTCCAGGAATTCCTCCGGAAGTTCCTCCAGGAATTCCTCCGGAAGTTCCTCCAGGAATTCCTCCGGAAGTTCCTCCAGGAATTCCTCCGGAAGTTCCTCCAGGAATTCCTCCGGAAGTTCCTCCAGGAATTCCTCCGGAAGTTCCTCCAGGAATTCCTCCGGAAGTTCCTCCAGGAATTCCTCCGGAAGTTCCTCCAGGAATTCCTCCGGAAGTTCCTCCAGGAATTCCTCCGGAAGTTCCTCCAGGAATTCCTCCGGAAGTTCCTCCAGGAATTCCTCCGGAAGTTCCTCCAGGAATTCCTCCGGAAGTCCCTCCAGGAATTCTTCCTCCAGGAATTCCTCCAGAATTCCTCCGAAAGTTCCTCCAGGAATTCCTCCGGATGTTCCTCCAGGCATTCCTCCGGAAGTTCCTCCAAGAATTCCTCCGGAAGTTCCTCCAGGAATTCCTCCGGAAGTTCCTCCAAGAATTCCTCCGGAAGTTCCTCCAGGAATTCCTCCGGAAGTTCCTCCAGGAATTCCTCCGGAAGTTCCTCCAGGAATTCCTCCGGAAGTTCCTCCAGGAATTCCTCCGGAAGTTCCTCCAGGAATTCCTCCGGAAGTTCCTCCAGGAATTCCTCCGGAAGTTCCTCCAGGAATTCCTCCGGAAGTTCCTCCAGGAATTCCTCCGGAAGTTCCTCCAGGAATTCCTCCGGAATTTCCTCCAGGAATTCCTCCGGAAGTTCCTCCAGGAATTCCTCCGGAAGTTCCTCCAGGAATTCCTCCGGAAGTTCCTCCAGGAATTCCTCCGGAAGTTCCTCCAGGAATTCCTCCGGAAGTTCCTCCAGGAATTCCTCCGAAAGTTCCTCCAGGAATTCCTCCGAAAGTTCCTCCAGGAATTCCTCCGGAAGTTCCTCCAGGAATTCACGGAGGAACTTCCGCAGGAATTCCTCCGGAAGTTCCTCCAGGAATTCCTCTGGAAGTTCCTCAGGAATTCCTCCGGAAGTTCCCCCAGGAATTCCTCCGGAAGTTCCCTCAGGAATTCCTCCGAAGTTCCTCCAGGAATTCCTCCGAAGTTCCTCCAGGAATTCCTCCGGATGTTCCTCCAGGAATTTCTCCGGAAGTTCTTCCATGAAGTTCCTTCAGGAATTCCTCCGAAGTTCCTCAGGAATTCCTCCGGAAGTTCCTCCAGGAATTCCTCCGGAAGTTCCTCCAGGAATTCCTCCGGAAGTTCCTCCAGGAATTCCTCCGGAAGTTCCTCCAGGAATTCCTCCGGAAGTTCCTCCAGGAATTCCTCCGGAAGTTCCTCCAGGAATTCCTCCGGAAGTTCCTCAGGACTTCCTCCGGAAGTTCCTCATGGAATTCCTCCGGAAGTTCCTCCAGGAATTCCTCCGGAAGTTCCTCCAGGAAATCCTCCGGAAGTTCCTCCAGGAATTCCTCCGGAAGTTCCTCCAGGAATTCCTCCGGAAGTTCCTCCAGGAATTCCTCCGGAAGTTCCTCCAGGAATTCCTCCGGAAGTTCCTCCAGGAATTCCTCCGGAGTTCCTCCAGGAATTCCTCCGGAAGTTCCTCCAGGAATTCCTCCGGAAGTTCCTCCAGGAATTCCTCCGGAAGTTCCTCCAGGAATTCCTCCGGAAGTTCCTCCAGGAATTCCTCCGGAAGTTCCTCCAGGAATTCCTCCGGAAGTTCCTCCAGGAATTCCTCCGGAAGTTCCTCCAGGAATTCCTCCGGAAGTTCCTCCAGGAATTCCTCCGGAAGTTCCTCCAGGAATTCCTCCGGAAGTTCCTCCAGGAATTCCTCCGGAAGTTCCTCCAGGAATTCCTCCGGAAGTTCCTCCAGGAATTCCTCCGGAAGTTCCTCCAGGAAATCCTCCGGAAGTTCCTCCAGGAATTCCTCCGGAAGTTCCTCCAGGAATTCCTCCGGAAGTTCCTCCAGGAATTCCTCCGGAAGTTCCTCCAGGAATTCCTCCGGAAGTTACTCCAGGAATTCCTCCGGAAGTTACTCCAGGAATTCCTCCGGAAGTTCCTCCAGGAATTCCTCCGGAAGTTCCTCCAGGAATTCCTCCGGAAGTTCCTCCAGGAATTCCTCCGGAAGTTCCTCCAGGAATTCCTCCGGAAGTTCCTCCAGGAATTCCTCCGGAAGTTCCTCCAGGAATTCCTCCGGAAGTTCCTCCAGGAATTCCTCCGGAAGTTCCTCCAGGAATTCCTCCGGAAGTTCCTCCAGGAATTCCTCCGGAAGTTCCTCCAGGAATTCCTCCGGAAGTTCCTCCAGAATTCCTCCGGAAGTTCCTCCAGGAATTCCTCCGGAAGTTCCTCCAGGAATTCCTCCGGAAGTTCCTCCAGGAATTCCTCCGGAAGTTCCTCCAGGAATTCCTCCGGAAGTTCCTCCAGGAATTCCTCCGGAAGTTCCTCCAGGAATTCTTCCGGAAGTTCCTCCAGGAATTCCTCCGGAAGTTCCTCCAGGAATTCCTCCGGAAGTTCCTCCAGAATTCCTGCGGAAGTTCCTCCTGGAATTCCTGCGGAAGCTCCTCCAAGAATGCCTCCGAAGTTACCCCAGGAATTCCTCCGGAAGTTTCCCCAGGAAATCCTACGGAAGTTCCTCCGGGAATTCCTACGGAAGTTTCTCCAGGAATTCCCGCGGAAGTTCCTCCAGGAATTCCCTCGGAAGTTCCTCCAGGAATTCCTCCGGAAGTTCCTCCAGGAATTACTCCAGAAGTTCCTCCAGAAGTTCCTCCAAGAATTCCTCCGGAAGTTCCTCCAGGAATTTCTCCAGAAGTTCCTCCAGGAATTCCTCTGGAATTTCCTCCAGGAATTCCTCTGGAATTTCCTCCAGGAATTCCTCTGGAATTCCCTCCAGGAATTCCTCCGGAAGTTCCTCCAGGAATTCCTCCGGAAGTTCCTCCAGGAATTCCTCCGGAAGTTCCTCCAGGAATTCCTCCGGAAGTTCCTCCAGGAATTCCTCCGGAAGTTCCTCCAGGAATTCCTCCGGAAGTTCCTCCAGGAATTCCTCCGAAAGTTCCTCCAGAAATTCCTCCGGAAGTTCCTCCAGGAATTCCTCCGGAAGTTCCTCCAGGAATTCCTCCGGAAGTTCCTCCAGGAGTTCCTCCAGGAATTCCTCCGGAAGTTCCTCCAGGAGTTCCTCAGGAATTCTTCCGGAATTTCCACCAGGATTTCCTCCGGAAGTTCCGTCAGGAATTCCTCCGGAAGTTCCGTCAGGAATTCCTCCGGAAGTTCCGTCAGAATTTCCTCCGGAAGTTCCGTCAGAAATTCCTCCGGAAGTTCCGTCAGGAATTCCTCCGGAAGTTCCGTCAGGAATTCCTCCGGAAGTTCCGTCAGGAATTCCTCCGGAAGTTCCGTCAGGAATTCCTCCGGAAGTTCCGTCAGGAATTCCTCCGGAAGTTCCGTCAGGAATTCCTCCGGAAGTTCCGTCAGAAATTCCTCCGGAAGTTCCGTCAGGAATTCCTCCGGAAGTTCCGTCAGGAATTCCTCCGGAAGTTCCGTCAGGAATTCCTCCGGAAGTTCCGTCAGGAATTCCTCCGGAAGTTCCTCCAGGAATTCCTCCGGAAGTTCCTCCAGGAGTTCCTCCAGGAATTCCTCCGGAAGTTCCTCCAGGAATTCCTCCGGAAGTTCCTCCAGGAGTTCCTCCAGGAGTTCCTCTGGAAGTTCCGTCAGGAATTCCTTCGGAAGCTCCATCAGGAATTCCTCCGGAAGTTCCGTCAGGAATTCCTCCGGAAGTTCCGTCAGAAATTCCTCCGGAAGTTCCGTCAGGAATTCCTCCGGAAGTTCCGTCAGGAATTTCTCCGGAAGTTCCGTCAGGAATTCCTCCGGAAGTTCCGTCAGGAATTCCTCCGGAAGTTCCGTCAGGAATTCCTCCGGAAGTTCCTCCAGGAATTCCTCCGGAAGTTCCTCCAGGAATTCCTCCGGAAGTTCCTCCAGGAATTCCTCCGGAAGTTCCTCCAGGAATTCCTCCGGAAGTTCCTCCAGGAATTCCTCCGGAAGTTCCTCCAGGAATTCCTCCGGAAGTTCCGTCAGGAATTCCTCCGGAAGTTCCGTCAGGAATTCCTCCGGAAGTTCCGTCAGGAATTCCTCCGGAAGTTCCGTCAGGAATTCCTCCGGAAGTTCCGTTAGGAATTCCTCCGGAAGTTCCGTCAGGAATTCCTCCGGAAGTTCCGTCAGGAATTCCTCCGGAAGTTCCGTCAGGAATTCCTCCGGAAGTTCCGTCAGGAATTCCTCCGGAAGTTCCGTCAGGAATTCCTCCGGAAGTTCCGTCAGGAATTCCTCCGGAAGTTCCGTCAGGAATTCCTCCGGAAGTTCCGTCAGGAATTCCTCCGGAAGTTCCGTCAGGAATTCCTCCGGAAGTTCCGTCAGGAATTCCTCCGGAAGTTCCTCCAGGAATTCCTCCGGAAGTTCCTCCAGGAATTCCTCCGGAAGTTCCTCCAGGAATTCCTCCGGAAGTTCCTCCAGGAATTCCTCCGGAAGTTCCTCCAGGAATTCCTCCGGAAGTTCCTCCAGGAATTCCTCCGGAAGTTCCGTCAGGAATTCCTCCGGAAGTTCCGTCAGGAATTCCTCCGGAAGTTCCGTCAGGAATTCCTCCGGAAGTTCCGTCAGGAATTCCTCCGGAAGTTCCGTCAGGAATTCCTCCGGAAGTTCCGTCAGGAATTCCTCCGGAAGTTCCGTTAGGAATTCCTCCGGAAGTTCCGTCAGGAATTCCTCCGGAAGCTCCGTCAGGAATTCCTCCGGAAGTTCCGTCAGGAATTCCTCCGGAAGTTCCGTCAGGAATTCCTCCGGAAGTTCCGTCAGGAATTCCTCCGGAAGTTCCGTCAGGAATTCCTCCGGAAGCTCCGTCAGGAATTCCTCCGGAAGTTCCGTCAGGAATTCCTCCGGAAGTTCCGTCAGGAATTCCTCCGGAAGTTCCGTCAGGAATTCCTCCGGAAGTTCCGTCAGGAATTCCTCCGGAAGTTCCGTCAGGAATTCCTCCGGAAGTTCCGTCAGGAATTCCTCCGGAAGTTCCGTCAGGAATTCCTCCGGAAGTTCCGTCAGGAATTCCTCCGGAAGTTCCATCAGAAATGCTTCCGGCAGTTCCGTCAGGAATTCCTCCGGAAGTTCCGTCAGGAATTCCTCCGGAAGTTCCGTCAGGAATTCCTCCGCAAGTTCCGTCAGGAATTCCTCCGGAAGTTCCGTCAGGAATTCCTCCGGAAGTTCCGTCAGGAATTCCTCCGGAAGTTCCGTCAGGAATTCCTCCGGAAGTTCCGTCAGGAATTCCTCCGGAAGTTCCGTCAGGAATTCCTCCGGAAGTTCCGTCAGGAATTCCTCCGGAAGTTCCGTCAGGAATTCCTCCGGAAGTTCCGTCAGGAATTCCTCCGGAAGTTCCTTCAGGAATTCCTCCGGAAGTTCCGTCAGGAATTCCTCCGGAAGTTCCGTCAGGAATTCCTCCGGAAGTTCCGTCAGGAATTCCTCCGGAAGTTCCGTCAGGAATTCCTCCGGAAGTTCCGTCAGGAATTCCTCCGGAAGTTCCTCCAGGAATTCCTCCAGGAATTCCTCCGGAAGTTCCTCCAGGAATTCCTCCAGGAATTCCTCCAGGAATTCCTCCGGAAATTCCTCCAGGAATTCCTCCGGAAGTTCCTCCAGGAATTCCTCCGGAAGTTCCTCCAGGAATTCCTCCGGAAGTTCCTCCAGGAATTCCTCCGGAAGTTCCTCCAGGAATTCCTCCGGAAGTTCCTCCAGGAATTCCTCCGGAAGTTCCTCCAGGAATTCCTCCGGAAGTTCCTCCAGGAATTCCTCCGGAAGTTCCTCCAGGAATTCTTCCGAAAGTGCCTCTAGAAATTCCTCCGGAAGTTCCTCCAAGAAATCCTCCGGAAGTTCTTTAGGAATTCCTCCCAATGTTCCTCCGGGAATTCCTCCAAAAGCTCCTCCAGGAATTCCGCCGGAAGTTCCTCCTAAATTCTTCCGGAAGTTCCTCCAGAAATTCCTCCGGAAGTTCCTCCAGGAATTCCTCCGGAAGTTCCTCCAGGAGTTCCTCCGGAAGTTCCTCCAGGAATTCCTCCGGAAGTTCCTCAGGAATTCCTCCGGAAGTTCCTCCAGGAATTCCTCCGGAAGTTCCTCCAGGAATTCCTCCGGAAGTTCCTCCAGGAATTCCTCCGGAAGTTCCTCCAGGAATTCCTCCGGAAGTTCCTCCAGGAATTCCTCCGGAAGTTCCTCCAGGAATTCCTCGGAAGTTCCTCCAGGAATTCCTCCGGAAGTTCCTCCAGGAATTCCTCCGGAAGTTCCTCCAGGAATTCCTCGGAAGTTCCTCCAGAATTCCTCCGGAAGTTCCTCCAGGAATTCCTCCGGAAGTTCCTCCAGGAATTCCTCCGGAAGTTCCTCCAGGAATTCCTCCGGAAGTTCCTCCAGGAATTCCTCCGGAAGTTCCTCCAGGAATTCCTCCGGAAGTTCCTCCAGGAATTCCTCCGGAAGCTCCTCCAGGAATTCCTCCTGAAGTTCCTCCAGGAATTCCTCCGGAAGTTCCTCCAGGAATTCTTCCGGAAGTTCCTCCAGGAATTCCTCCGGAAGTTCCTCCAGGAATTCCTCCGGAAGTTCCTCCAGGAATTCCTCCGGAAGTTTTTTTTTTTACACATCATTGGGATTAGTCTGTAGTCTGTTGGTGTGATATTTAAATAAACAAGTTCCTCCAGGAATTCCTCCGGAAGTTCCTCCAGGAATTCCTCCGGAAGTTCCTCCAGGAATTCCTCCGGAAGTTCCTCCAGGAATTCCTCCGGAAGTTCCTCCAGGAATTCCTCCGGAAGTTCCTCCAGGAATTCCTCCGGAAATTCCGCCGGAAGTTCCGTCAGGAATTCCACCGGAAGTTCCGTCAGGAATTCCTCCGGAAGTTCCGTCAGGAATTCCTCCGGAAGTTCCGTCAGAATTCCACCGGAAGTTCCGTCGAAATTCCTCCGGAAGTTCCGTCAGAATTCCTCCGGAAGTTCCGTCAGAATTCCTCCGGAAGTTCCGTCAGGAATTCCTCCGGAAGTTCCGTCAGGAATTCCTCCGGAAGTTCCGTCAGGAATTCCTCCGGAAGTTCCGTCAGGAATTCCTCCGGAAGTTCCGTCAGGAATTCCTCCGGAAGTTCCGTCAGGAATTCCTCCGGAAGTTCCGTCAGGAATTCCTCCGGAAGTTCCGTCAGGAATTCCTCCGGAAGTTCCGTCAGGAATTCCTCCGGAAGTTCCGTCAGGAATTCCTCCGGAAGTTCCGTCAGGAATTCCTCCAGAAGTTCCGTCAGGAATTCCTCCGGAAGTTCCGTCAGGAATTCCTCCGGAAGTTCCGTCAGGAATTCCTCCGGAAGTTCCGTCAGGAATTCCTCCGGAAGTTCCGTCAGGAATTCCTCCGGAAGTTCCGTCAGGAATTCCTCCGGAAGTTCTGTCAGGAATTCCTCCGGAAGTTCCGTCAGGAATTCCTCCGGAAGTTCCGTCAGGAACTCCACCTGATGCTCCGTCAAGAATTCCTCCGGAAGTTCCGTCAGGAATTCCTCCGGAAGTTCCGTCAGGAATTCCTCCGGAAGTTCCGTCAGGAATTCCTCCGGAAGTTCCGTCAGGAATTCCTCCGGAAGTTCCGTCAGGAATTCCTCCGGAAGTTCCGGAAGTTCCGTCAGGAATTCCTTCTCCAGGAACTCCTCCAGGAATTTCTGCGGAAGTTCCTCCAGGAACTCCTCCGAAAGTTCCTTTTTCGACGTAGCATAAGGAAATTATTTTGAAAATTCTGTCGGCTTTTCTTCAGAGACGTCTTAAGAAATTTTCCAACAAGTCTCCCAAAAATACCTTCAAGAATATCCGTTAAAATCTTTCAAGGACTCTTAGAGATTTAGCTCTATATTTTTCCCTGGGATTTACTCCAGAAAGAATGAAGTATTTCATGGAGAAATTCGCAAAGCAACTCCTGGTTTGAAACTCAGAAGAAATTTTTATATAAATTATTGAATTGTCGAGCTTCCAAATAATTTGTAAATGAAATTCTGAAATGTTTTCAGACCGAAGTATTCTAATACGTACTGCCGAAGAAGTGCTAGGAGCAATTCCTTGAATCCCTGAAGAATTATGCCCTTTTTTTCTGAATTATTAAATGTCAGGCGCATTTTGTTTGAACAAATATTGTTTTGTTTGACTTCTTCTTAAGCTGAAAAAGCCTGTTTTTAATAATACAAGCCCTTTATTGGCTTTCAATTTTGTTGGGTCTAGACTTTATAGGACATGAGAATAAATGCAGCACAATTGCAAAGAAGATAATCAATCAATTTCTTCGCTCTTTAATCCAGATGGGTGTCACCTGTCATAACTTGTTCGCTCAATTATCACACGGTTGCAATAGCCCAATTACATGCAAGATTCCATGAATACCAACCCAGTACGGACGACAATGAGGACAACGAGACTGTTGTCATCACCCCGTTCCCGATGGGTGCTGGCGATCCAGTTATTGAACTGCATACAAATGAGCAACGGTCGCAGGGTGCTGCACAGTGGGGGTCCCTTGAAATATTTTACATCAATAAATACAAGAAATAGCACACATCTACAATAGGTCCAGCTCGTTCTTTTGCCGAAGTCCTGCTCAGGGCATTCCGATGAGCTGCCGTGGTTAGACTAGAAACTTGGGGCTTCATTCAGGAACTGGGTAGTTTCTGGACCGAAAATAGAAGTCTTATTACACTTTCGAAGGGCGTCCATGTACCACTTGAATCCATATGCCAGCTGTTGTGGTAATGGCTTAGATCTCTCCCAACCCTAATTCTGCCTTAGTTTGGTCGAAAAGCGTAGAAATCTGTAAGCAAACATTCGATTGGAACCCGGAAGGACATCACAATAGAGCCAGACCCAGGGTCTCGGGACGAAGAAGCATCAACAAATAAACAGAGTTGCTTGGAATGATCCGTACCGTATGCTGGTCAAGGCTAAGAACTTTGTTATCTTTTCATAACTGATTGAATTTGTTATTTTGATTGCGATTGAATTGGTTTGGCCTCCGGTCACTGTACTCTTAGTCACAACTTGTGGAAAGTGGTACAGCGTTGAATATCAAGTGAAATGTGCATGTTGTTTGTGGTGGTCGTTATTCGATGATTTCTAGCATGAATAAATGAGCTTCTATCGATTCCGGTACAACTATTTCCGAGAGGTCTTTACGTTGTTCTCTGACAGCTTTTGATAAAATTTCCATTGGGTTGATGTGAGATTACGGTAAATATCAATACTATAGACCTGAGACTATAGACAACTCATTTTGCTGATCATGGGATTTCATTATGGAACGTTAATTCGTTGGACAACGTATTATGATGCGTAATTTTCATCTTTTGGCTTTAAGCTCCAACAAAGGACCGGACGGAATTTCGTGCGAAATGCTTTCTTATCTTTATTGCACTGGTCGGATTAGGCTTTCCATCAAAATCCCGCCCCGATGATCGTCTTTTACTACTAGACGTCACCTCCCCCGTCCCAATCAGCCGTCAATATTACGGGCCAACGCAGAAATTGGCCTGCAGGGAAAGTGTGGGCGCCAATGGATTGGATGGGGGAATCGATTTTCTTATTCATCTTTGTCTCCGGGAGCCAATTTTGTCGCGCTGTCACCCTAAGACAGGAAGTGATCATAAATCTTCCATCGCCCAGCATTGCCGTATAGCTGATGAATTGCATCAATTTCGTTATCGAAAGCTTAACGGCCCTTTATTCGGTTCGTTTGCAGCGCGTGCAAAGGGAACCGCCGGCGTTATCAGCACGTTGTTCGGTGGGCGCAGTTGTCGTAAAAAGTGGAACTGCTAAAATAATGGGATGAATGTTGCGTTGAATAATATTAGTGAGTACAAATATTTAGGGCGGTAATCAATTACATATTCATAGTCTGAAGATATTTCTTTTTAAGTGCCATTTCGCTGAGAGGTAATTGATTAGATAAAAAAAGTTATGTATATCGCTTTGCTTTTCTTTGTTCTAGTTTGAACTCAATGTAGAAAAGATGACAATTTACAACCAAATGTTGTAGGAACCCTAGTTTTAAAGATCCCCAATTTTTTTTTTAACAGCAATTCATGATTCCTGCAAAAAACTGCATGGAAAATCACAAATGAAATCGATGCAATGGTATTAGTATTGGCTTCCATCACTGAAGAGTAAAGTACATGTTTAGCGTTTTGCCATTACTCAAAACGTTCCACTCAAAACTCAACAACTTTCACCACCCTTTTCCTTCCTTGAAGTACTATCATCATCGCCTTCGGAACCTATCACCTTGGCATCTTCAGTTGGCCTACAACTAGCCGAACGATGCCGGTGCACCCAAGTACGCCGTCCTACGTCTACGGAAGGCACCCAGGCAGGCCCGGCGAGGATCTCGCTCTCGAAAGCGTCTTCACTAGCACTCTTATCGTTACGCCAATTGGATCCTCAACTGTCCAGGGAGAGCGAGCGCAAATGGCTGCTCCGAACTGTTTGCGAAGCTGGAGGACGGGCCAACCACCACCACCACCACGTCATCATCATCGCACAAGTTAGTCAGTCGTTGCGTTTCGTTGCTTTATGCCAAGTACTTTAACCCTGTGATGGTATACTGTAGACAGAAGCCGGTTTCTACTCAGGGGATACATACCTAATAAACGAAAATGCTGAAATCCTGGTATCCGCTTTAAAAACCCTTAGAATATTTATCTATCACAACCAAAAACAAATGTCACAATTATTGAATAAAATCTTGACATCTACAATTCTTCAAGATTTTAATACAATAAATGTAAGCTTATTATACAGATCCTTCCCGCATAATTGAAAACGATCTACAGTATTCTTGTTATTATTCACCTGAATTAAGGAATACTGTTACCAATTGATAGTAGATTTACAATGCAACTACATGTTGAAGTAGATTCAATACTAAGTTTAATCTATAATAGCACATGTAATAATGTCATAATTAATTGTTTATCCTTATCTTCCATTCGTTTGAAAGAAAACAATTATATACTGTAAAAGGCTTTCAACTGATATATCAGCAATATGGAATATGACTATGAAATAATTATGTACCATTTAAATTTTGCTTTGTTTTCTTGTGTTTCCGCACTTCCATTAGGAATTATATCCTCCAATGATAAAAACGTGATAAAGTGGTATGTTTGACTTTTAATAGATCGCAGAAGTATTTTTCAGTGTATTTGCTCTTGATTTTGTTGTGAAAAAAAAACTGGTTCGTCGGAACCAAAAATTTTAACAATCGTTTTTTCCTTGGTTTTTCTTAAGTTTAAAAAGATTTCTCGTACGGAAAATAAAAGGTAAGCTATGGAATTAGCATAACGCATTCAAATATTGTTTTATAATTGAAATTTTCTACAGTTTGCAACAGATTTTGTGGAAAGATAATAGAATCAAAGGCTTCTTGGCTGTGCTTTTAGTTTCAAGCCAATTTACCTATTCTACACAGCAAATAATTTTGAAAATTCAACGACGTGTAAAATTGTAGCTTATCCCATCAAACGAATTAACATTCGATATTCAATTAAATTTGATTGAATTTTACAAGCAAGCACCGTTTAAATTTATTTCGATTTGAAAGAATAGTGAGATCGATTGAATGTTACGTTTATTTACATGCTCCAAATATGTGCATGAAAATACATTTAAAATCACAACATATTTTTATCTGTGTAGGCCATGATAATGGTAAGTATTTTTACATAATTTAATTTAAATTTGCAGGTTTGCAGGTCAACATTGTATTGAATATTATATTGGATATGGCTTCCTGGATGACCAAGCATAGACAGAGTGACAAACTCGCTGACAAACTTTTAAATTGATCGTAAAAACCCGGAAAACAATGCACAGTGGTTCCCCCATAGGTCATAAATCCAAAAACATGACTTTATCGAAATTCAACAAGTTATCCCTAAACTGCTACTATATAAGATGCAATCGTCATTTATGTAGAATTTGAGCTAATATGATCTGTATAAGGCTTCGAATTTAAGATAATCCTATATATCCTATATCCTTAAATAAACTATTCGTGAAAATGTTGGCATACCTTATGAAACTTATGTTTTACCTTTAAATTCCCTCTTGAAGTATCCTCTAAGTAAATATTTACACTCTAATCTGTCATCTACATGCTATTTATTTTCAGCTGGGACCGCCTGCAACCAAGCAAATGGTCAACGAAAAACTCTACTGTGTTCGATGAACGGATTCACAATTTTCTTCTTCATTATTATCATTCACCAATAAAATATGTTTCCCTTCCAGATCCCCTCCAGAAACATTTCCTGAGTAAATATTTACACTATTCTCTATTATCGAAAGGCTATTTCAGCTGCTACCATTTGCGACCAAGCAACTGGTAAACAAATAACTTTTCTATGTTTCTTTGACAGAAAAACAATTTTCTTCTAAATTTTGTTATCTTCATCCTCCAAGAAAGTACACCGAAAAAATTCTTTATATTGAATATATTTGTCGCACACATAAATTTTTGCAATTTGGCGACCCAAATATATGCAATTTGTACCCACACATAGATTCAATAACTGCATATTAGAGACCACACATACATTTTATTTGATTATAGATTATATTTGTACTTCGCGTGGAGAGTGGTTATGTGTGCACTAATTAGAATCATGAATTAAATTAATGGATTTTTGCCAATAAAAATGTGTGGAATTTTTGTAGTGTATGTTTCCTTCAAATTCCCTCTAGAAACATCCTGTCCACTCTAATATGTCGTCTAAAGGCTATTTCAGCTGCGACCATCTGCTACCAAGCAAATGGTAAACAAATAGCTTTACTATGTTTCTTTCACGAAAACACAATTTTCTACTCAATTTTGTTATCTTCTTCATCCACTAAGAAAGTATGTTTCCCTTCAAATCCCCTCCAGAAACATCCTCTGAGTTAATATTTACACTCCTATCTTTCATCTAAAGGCTATTTCAGCTGCAACCGTCCACTATGGCTAAGGGTAAACCAATAACAAAATTATGTTTGTTCATCAGATATCATATTTTCTGCTCAATTTAATCGTGTACTTCAATTTCTTTTTGAATATCCTTCAAGTGTATTCATATTTGGCTGCTGCCTAAATGGCATTTCAGTTACCACAGTCTGCGTCTGAGATTGGAAATAAATAATCGATGGTAAAAAAATTACCAAAATTTATGAACACGAGTATTATGTTTTCTTTATCATGGTCAACTTTATTATACTGAAAAGCAACTGACATCTCTGAGAAGATATTCAAATTTTTAGCTGTCATTCAAGAGCTATCTGTGTGCAGATTATTAAAAAGTATATCGTGCTATAATAGTATTATATTAAACTTTAAATTGATATATTAAACCTTTTTGCCTTTCTCATATACTAAGTATACGTAAAGGCTATACGTTTGTTCCAAAAACGAACTGTTACAGGATGCCCGGAGACCCATAATATTAGATACCAGACGATATATGTCTGTTCGTGTGTATGTGTGTGTTTGTATGTACGCAAAAAACTGACTTATTTTTTAGGCACTTATACTTCTAGACCAACATTTGGAAAGGGCGTAACAGCCAATATTTTTTCTGTTTCTTTTTCTGAGGTTAGTGTGTCTTAAGTATGAACAACAATCAAAATAGTAGGGTTAACTTTATTTATGGTCATAAACAATCTGAGTAATGATCCGCTTATGGTTTAATTGCGGGTTTATAAAAATAATACAAAATTGTTAGATTTCAACACAATGGTCGTATCAAAACCTTCCGAAATTGTACATGCCAAAATTTTATGCAGAACTGTATTAAAATCTGTCATCCGCTGGTTAAGTGCACGTTTAATTTTTTAAGTGCACGTTTAATTTTCGTTTTAATTTTCCGTGCGGAGGCGTAATAGATCATTTTCAGCCAGCGCATAAAGGAAAAAAACATTGTCCATAACGGGAATAAATTTAATATCTCAGTATGGGCGGATTGCGCTGAAATTTTGACACAAATCGTAGAACTTTCTGGCCAATCGTGCAAGGATGGTTAAGTTTACTCCACGAAGTGGCAAAACCTCGTTTTACCCCAATGCCCCTTACTTGTTATGCAATACGCCAAGTTCGGAGTTAAAAATAATCGACAAAACATAAAACATTTGACCTCAAATTTTGCCAAAAATAGTATTACGTAAGCTTTCAACTCTTCAACGAATTCCTCAGAATTTTTTTTCCCACGATTTCCAGGGTAAGTTCATCAAAAACTTCCTCTGGAAATTCCTCCAGATATTTCTTCGGAAGCATATCCAAGATTTCGTCCGTAAGTTCCTCCTTTCTCGAGGATTTCATCTGAAGATCCTCCAAGATTTTGACCCAAAGTTCCTGCAGGAATTCCTCCAGAAGTTCATCCAGAAATTCCTTAAGTTTCTCCAGGATATTGTCCGAAAATTCCTGCACGATTTCATCCGGTAGTTTCTCGAGGTTTTCGTCAGGAAGTTCCTCCCGGATTTTGACCAAAAACTCCTACAGGAATTCCTCCAAAAGTTCATCCAGGAGTTCCTCCGGGAGATTCTCCAGGGTTTCGTCCGTAAGTTCTCCAGGATGTTGTTCGGAAGCTCCTCCATGATTCCGTTCAAAAGTTCCTGCATGATGTCGCTCGGTAGTTCCTCCAGGATGTCTTCCGGAAGTTGCTCCAGGATTTTGTCCGGAAGTTCCATTAGAAATTCCTCCGGAAAATCATCCAGGAATTTCGTCGGAAGTTCCACCAGGAAGTCGTCTAGAGGTTCCGCTAGGATTTCTTTTGGTAGTTCCTCCAGGATTTTGTCCGAAAATTCTCCAGGATTTCGTGCGAGATTTCCACCAGGATTTCGTACAAAAGTTCCTCCAGGATGTCGTTAGGAAGAATTTCGTCGAGAAGTTCCGGCAGGATTTCGCCCGGAAGTTCCTCCAGGATTTCGTCCGGAAGTTCCTCCAGGATTTCGCCCGGAAGTTCCTCCAGAATTTCGTCCGCAAGTTCCTCTAGGATGTCATCCGAAAGCTCATCCAGGAGTTCTTCCGGAAGTTCCTCCAAGATTTCCTCCGAAGCTTCCTCCAATTTTTCCAGAAGCTCATCCGGGATTTGTGTGGAAGCTCCTCCAGGATTTCGTGCAGAAGTTCCTCCAGGATTTCGTTTGGAAGTTCCTCCAGGATGAGGCCCGGAAGTACCTCAGAAATTAGTCAGGAAATTCATCCAGGAATTCCTCCAGAAGTTCCTCAGGGCTTCATCTGTAGGTTCCGTCGGGATATCGTCCGGAAGTCTCTCAGGATTTCGTTTGTAAGTTCCTCCAGGATTTGGCCAGAGGTACCTCCAGAAATTCGTCTGGAAGTTCCTCCTGGAAGTTCGTCCTGGAAGTTCCTCGCGCAACGGCGCTCTGATATGCAGAGTAAGCTCAACGACCTTGCCGAGCGCTCCTCCTCGGCAGGTTTAGTCATCAACGTCAACAAAACCAAATCGTTGGATGTAAACACGGTGACTCCTTCCAGTTTCACAGTAGCCGGGCAACCAGTGGAGAATGTTGAAAGCTTCCAATATATTGGTAGCCAAATGGCGTCAGACGGCGGTACCAAGATCGACATAGGCGCACGGATAAAGAAAGCAAGGGCTGCCTTTGCGAGTTTAAGAAATATCTGGAAAAACAGGCAGATGAATGTACGCACCGAAATACGAATTTTCAACTCTAACGTGAAATCTGTGCTGTTATACGCTAGCGAAACATGGTGTGTATCAGTGGAGAACACTTAACGGCTGCAGGTGTTCATCAACAGATCCCTGCGGTATATAATTCGGGCCTGGTGGCCTCACAACTGGATCTCAAACAACGAGCTCCATCGTCGTTGTCACCAGAGGCCGATAGTAACAGAAATTCGGGATCGGAAGTAGGACTGGGTCGGCTACACTCTACGTAGGCCAAACTACTCTACGAAATCTGTAAACAAGCATTAGACTGGAACCCAGCGGGACATCGCAGCAGAGAGGCAGACCCAGAGGCTCATGGCGGCGAAGCATCAATAAAGAAATAAAAGAAGTCGACCGAAATCTAAGTTAAGTTCACTGCACGAAGCTGCAAGACCTCGTTTACCCCAATGCCCTTGCTTGATATGTAATTCGCCAAGCTCAGGTTACAAATAATCGACAAAACATAACACATTTGACCTCAAATTTTGCCGTGTTATGTGAGCTCTCAACTCTTCAACGAATTCCTCAGAATTTTTTTTCCACGATTTCCAGGGTACGTTCATCAAATCACTTCCTCTGGAAATTCCTCCAGATATTTCTTAGGGAGCATCCCAAGGATTTCGTCCGTAAGGTCCTCCAAAATATTGTCAGGAAATTCCTCCAGGATTTCGTCCGGAAGTTTCTCCAGGATTTCGTCGGAAGATCCTCCAGGATTTTGACGTTCATCCAGGAGCTCCTCCGGGAGATTCTCCAGGGTTTTGTCCG
The DNA here is from genome assembly GCF_024139115.2 of Armigeres subalbatus. NCBI lineage: Eukaryota > Metazoa > Arthropoda > Insecta > Diptera > Culicidae > Armigeres > Armigeres subalbatus. The sequence continues at coordinate 68,053 of NW_026942615.1, forward strand.
TTAGTTCCTCCAGGATATTGTCCGGAAATTCCTTCAGGATTTCGTCCGGTAGTTTCTCGAGGTTTTCGTCAGGAAGTTCCTCCCGGATTTTGACCAAAAACTCCTACAGGAATTCCTCCAAAAGTTCATCCAGGAGTTCCTCCGGGAGATTCTCCAGGGTTTCGTCCGTAAGTTCCTCCAGGATGTTGTTCGGAAGCTCCTCCATAATTCCGTTCGAAAGTTCCTGCATGATGTTTTCCGCAAGTTGCTCCAGGATTTCGTGATGAAGTTCCTCCAGAATTTCATCCAGAAGTTCCTCCACGATTTCGTCCAGAAGATCCTGCAGTATTTCGTCTGGAAGTTCCTCCAGGATTCCGTCCGGTAGTTTCTTTAGAAATTCCTCCGGAAAAACATCCAGGAATTTCATCGTAAGTTCCACCAGGAAGTCGTCTGGAGGTTCCGCCAGGATTTCGTCTGGTACTTCCTCCAGGATTTTGTCCGGAAAATTCTTCAGGATTTCGTGCGGGATCTCCGCCAGGATTTCGTACAAAAGTTCCTCCAGGATGTCGTTCGGAAGTTACGCTAAGATTCCGTGAGGAAATTCCTCCAGAATTTCGTCTAGAAGTTCCGGCAGAATTTCGTCGGGAAATTCCTCCAGGATTTCGTCCGGAAGTTCCTCTAGGATTTCACCCGGAAGTTCCTTAAGGATTTCGCCTAGAAGTTCCGGCAGAATTTCGTCGGGAAATTCCTCCAGGATTTCGCTCCTCCAGGAATTCATCCGGAAGTTCCTCCAATATTTCGTCCGAAGCTTCCTCAATTTTTTTCCCGGAAGCTCATCCAGGATTTTGTGTGGAAGCTCCTCCAGGATTTCGTGCAGAAGATCCCCCAAGATTTTGTTTGGAAGTTCCTCCAGGATGTGGCCCGGAAGTACCTCCAGAAATTCGTCAGGAAGTTCATCCAGGAATTCCTCCAGGGTGTCATCTGTAGGTTCTTTCGGGATATCGCCCGGAAGTTTCTCCCGAATTTCGTTTGGAAGTTCCTCTATGATTTAACCCGGAGGTACCTCCAGAAATTCGTCTGGAATTTCCTCCTGGAAGTTCCTCGCGCAACGGCGCTCTGATATGCAGAGTAAGCTCAACGACCTTGCCGAGCGCTCCTCCTCAACAGGTTTAGTCATCAACGTCAACAAAACCAAATCGTTGAATGTAAACACGGTGACTCCTTCCAGTTTCACAGTAGCCGGGCAACCAGTGGAGAATGTTGAAAGCTTCCAATATCTTGGTAGCCAAATGGCGTCAGACGGCGGTACCAAGATCGACATAGGCGCACGGATCAAGAAAGCAAGGGCTGCCTTTGCGAGTTTAAGAAATATCTGGAAAAACAGGCAGATAAGTGAACGCACCAATATACGAATTTTCAACTCTAACGTGAAATCTGTGCTGTTATACGCTAGCGAAACATGGTGTGTATCAGTGGAGAACACTCAACGGCTGCAGGTGTTCATTAACAGATGCCTGCGGTATATAATTCGGGCCTGGTGGCCTCACAACTGGATCTCAAACAACGAGCGCCATCGTCGTTGTCACCAGAGGCCGATAGCAACAGAAATTTAGGATCGTAAGTGGGGTTGGGTCGGCCACACTCTACACTCTACGAAATCTGTAAACAAGCATTAGACTGGAACCCAGCGGGACATCGCAGCAGAGGCAGACCCAGAGGCTCATGGCGGCGAAGAATCAATAAAGAAATAAAAGAAGTCGACCGAAATCTAACCTGGCAACAGGTTAAAGCGATAGCCAGGCAACGCTCAGGATGGAGATCTTTCAAGTCGGCCCTTTGCACCACCGGAGGTGTACAGGACCCATAAGTAAGTAAGTAAGTTCCTCCAGGATTTCGTCCGGAAGTTCCTTTGTAAATTCCTCCGGAAAATCTTCCAGGAATTTCGTCAGAAGTTCCACCAGGAAGTCGTCTAGAGGTTCCGCTAGGATTTCGTCTGGTAGTTCCTCCAGGATTTTGTCTGGAAAATTCTCCAGAATTTCGTGCGAGATTTCCACCAGGATTTCGAACAAAAGTTCCTCCAAGATTCCGCTAAGATTCCGTGAGGAAATTCCTCAAGGATTTCGTTAAGAATTTCTTCCAGAATTTCGTCCGGAAGATTCTCAGGATTTCGTCCGGAAGTTCCTCCAGGATGTCATCCGGAAGTTCCTCCAGAATTTCGTCCGCAAGTTCCTCTAGGATGTCATCCGGAAGCTCCTCCAGGAATTCATCCGGAAGTTCCTCCAAGATTTCGTCCGAAGCTTCCTCAAATTTTTTCCCGGAAGCTCATCCAGGATTTTGTGTGGAAGCTCCTCCAGGATTTCGTGCAGAAGTTCCTCCAGGATTTCGTTTGGAAGTTCCTTCAGGATGAGGCCCGAAAGTACCTCCAGAAATTCGTCAAGAAGTTCATCCAGGAATTTCTCCAGCAGTTCCTCCAGGGTTTCATCTGTAGGTTCCGTCGGGATATCGTCCAGAAGTTTCTCCAGGATTTCGTTTGGAAGTTCCTCCAGGATTTAGCCCAGGATTTAGAAATTCGTCTGGAAGTTCCTTCCGGAATTCCTTCGGAAGATCCTTCGGAATTTCATCCAGAATTTCATTCAGAAATTCCTCCAGAAGTTCATCTAGAGTTTCGTCTGGAGGTTCCTTCATGATATCGTCCAATTCCTCCAGGTTTTTTCGTCCGGAAGTTCCTCCAAGATTTCGTCCAGCAGTTTCTCCGGATTTCGTCTGGAAATTCCTGAGGTTCCTACAGAACTTTATGCAGAAGTTCTTTCAGGAATTCTCCATAATTCCTACAAAATTTCCATCAAATTTCTCCAGGAAGTTTCTTTGTGAATTTTCTCGGAAGTTTCTCCAGGAATTCCTTCATAAGATCTTCAAGGAGTCCGTCCGGAAGCCCTCACATAATTCCTCCAGAGAATTCTACCGGAAGTTCCTAAAGTAATTCCTCAAAAACTGTCATGGTTGGTTTCCACGCATAATTAAATAGACAATAAAACCATCGACGAGTGTACAACAGGAAGACTCTCTCGCATCAACAATAAAGTATCGTGCACGACCCCAGTTCCTCTTGTAAGTAAGTCGCGTAATTACATTATTGCTTGCGATTCAAAAGATCCGAGTTCGCCACGAGTGGTCCAATAAGTCCGTGTATATCTATCTAGCCAAAAGGCTTTTTAAAAAATTAAAACTATTACAAGGAGTTCGAAAAACAGAACTTCACGGATCAACGATTACGAACAGAATGAATTTATTACACATTGGAATCTACGAGTACCCTATTTCTGCTGATTAATGATTTATTGCCCTAGCTGTCGTCAACGTCGTAATTCCTGCTGATTGGGCATCCTACTTCTGGACTGCTGAGTTGGGAAACGATGGTGTCGGGTTATTGTCGGTTAAAGTGCACATGTGTTGTTGTTGGTGTTGCTGTTGGTATCGGCGTCTGATGACAATGCATTGACGGTGCCCAGTGCAAGGGCTATTTGTTGTTGTTGTTGTTCTATGGTGCACAGCATATTCCGTAGTAACTCGGTAGAAGGATTATCGTGTTTCGATAGGTGTTCGATAACTCATATACTGCAGTAATTAACTTCGAAGATTTGTTGAACGGTGAATTTTAAGGTGTATTAAGGAGCAGGATGGACATAGCGCGGTAAGACACGCGGCTACAAAGCAAGACCATGCTGAGGGTGGCTGGGTTCGATTCCCGGTGCCGGTCTAGGCAATTTTCGGATTGGAAATTGTCTCGACTTCCCTGGACATAGAATTATCATAGTGCTATCCTCATGATATACAAATGCAAAAATGGTAACCTGGCTGAGAAACCTCGCAGTTAATAACTGTGGAAGTGCCTAATGAACACTAAGCTGGGAGGCGGCTCTGTCCCAGTGTGGGGATGTAATGCCAATAAAAAGAAGAAGATGGGCACAGTCGGCGACGGTCAAGCTGTGGAACCACAACAGCTGGACAAGGTAAAAAAGGCTCTAAACGAGCTAAAAAAACAGCAAAGCTGCTGGGAACGACGAGATCCCGGCGATCTTCTCAAACACGAAAGTGAGCAGCAGCATCGATCAATCCACCACATTATCCAGAAAGTATGGGAGGATGAAGAACTGCCTGCCAGCTGGTTGGATGTCCTCATATGCCCAATCTATTAGAAAGGACACAGACTAGAGTATGCCAATTACAGAGGGATCACCCTTCTGAACTCGGCGTACAAAATCCTGTCGCGTATCCTGTTTAACAGACTGAGACCGCTTGAGGAGTCATTCGTCGGCGAATACCAGGCAGGTTTTCGTGAGC
>NW_026942616.1:0-1000 GCF_024139115.2 Armigeres subalbatus
CAAAAATGTTCACAGTTATGCTAATTCCTTCCAGCATCCAGCGGTGGCTCGCTCGCTTCCGGCCAACTGCTGGATGTAAATTTAACTTTATCTCATCCTAATTTAAATTCCATAATCTCCCATTCAACAAGCAATAACAGTTATTTCGGGCATTAATGAGGCGATCCCTTTTTCGCCTTCCCAACAGAGCCGAGAAGTCCTATTGTTTCCATTTATTCACTGTTAGGAGCGGCTGCCGTGAGGGGGGGGAGGTTAAAAGTTTTCCAACAAAACCATCCTGGGGTCGCTTGTTGGTTGGTGGCTTCGTGGGAAGGCTTCATTGATACCCACGGCTGACGATTGGTTTTAACTGTTATTCGCAGTGAATGATTCTCAGGCGGACTACTGCTGCGGGGAGTGGCTGTGATTTCAGGTTCTGTTGATGGTCATGGAAGCTCATTACCACCAGCTGCAGTAGTGGCTCAGTTGTTAACCATAATTAACTTTTATTGGTAATACAGTTTACAGATGATAAGTGGGAATATGTTTCGATTTCTTGACTTGGGGTTGTCAATATGTTTTTTGATGAATCAGTTTATAGATTATTGGTTTCCAATGACATATTCATCAAACAGCATATAGTTGGTGTTGTGAGTCTCTTTGTTGGCATTACATCCTCAACTGGGACATTGCCGTTCCGCAGCTTGGTGTTCCTTGAGCACTTTTACAATTATTAACTGTGAGGTTTCAAAGCTAAGTAAACATTATTGCATCCGGTCAACGACAAGGGAAATCGAGAAAATATTCAACCCAAAATTTTGTCTGTACCGGAACCAGAAATTGAACCAGAGCGTTAATGAATAAAGCTTCCAATGAATGATTAAATTTGGTATGATTAAATCATTCAACTCTATGATTAAAGATTATGATTAATTATTTAATCATTTTTCACAATGATTAATGATTATGATTAACTATTAAATTATTTTTTAACAATGATTAACGATTATGATTAATGAAT
>NW_026942617.1:0-43756 GCF_024139115.2 Armigeres subalbatus
CCCAATTATGTCCTCCGGAGTATTTGTGTATTTCACTTGCGTCTCAAGTAGAGGTGCATATGAGATGTTGTAAGATCTCCACATTGTCATTGAGTGTGAATCAAATGATCTACCGAATCAACCAAGGCTTCCATCATGTCTCCAGCCACGGTATCCAATCCAATTATATCCTCCGAGTATCGCATCTCGCATCTACATGTACAAAAAATGTGCATGGGCTTGGAGGGACGCGATTACGGCTGCACACTTTTGCTAGGACATATGGCATTTGAGGGACTTGGAACATGTCATTTTCATGAACAAAGTTTGTACATGAGCTCGGATGACGCAAATGGAAACACACCTTCTCTGGAGAGAGATAGTTCCAGGCAAGGCTGATTTGATTGACTTGTTTGATTCTGCTCTAGGGCAATTCGGAGGATCGCAAGTAAAAACATGAATACTAGGGAGAACACAATTGGAGTGATAACGTTGCTAAGGCGACATCATGCAAGTCGGGTTAATTTGGTAAGAAATTAAATACACTTTAGCGGGCCAATTTCTTCTTCATACCTCCGCTTAACTCTTTAAGCGGTAGCTTACCCATATGCTCTAAACCTGGTTTAGGCACTAAGCGGAGGTGAAGAAATCGGCCCTTAGTGGACATAATTGCGTTGATATCGTGGCTAAAGACGTCATGGAAGCCTTGGTTGATTCGGTAGACCATTTAACTTTAAAACTCCAGGACAATTTGGAGATCTTTATAACATCTTATATACATGCTTTTTGAAAGGTAAGTACAAGACAAATATTCAGAGGACATAATTGGGTTGATACCGCGGCAGGGGGACACATTATGGACGCCTTGGTTGATCTGATAGACCATTTTACTCAAACTCGAAGACAATTTGGAGATCTTACAATATCTCATATGCCTGGAATTGAGATGCAAGTTAAAGACAAATATTCGGAGGACATAATTGGGTTGATACCGCAACGGGGAATATCATGGAAGCCTTGGTTGACTTGGTGTGCCGTTTGATTCAAATTATACTATTTAACAAAGACAAATATTCAGACGACATAATTGGGTTGATACCGCGACAGGGGGACATTATGGAAGCCTTGGTTGATTTGATAGACCATTTTACTCAAACTCCAAGACAATTTGGAGATCTTACAATATCTCATATGCCTGGAATTGAGATGCAAGTTAAAGAGAAATACTCGGAGGACATAATTGGGTTGATACCGCAGCGGGTAATATCATGGAAGCCTTGGTTGACTTGGTAGACCGTTTGATTCAAATTCCAGGACAGTTTTGAGATCCTAGAACATCATAATTGATTATCACACATGCTTCGTATATAGTTTTCATTTATTTTAACAAGTTCACGGAAGACAACATGCTTGAAAACATTTTCTGAAGACTCATATATCCTGTACCGTCGTCGGGGGTGACAACGGGTCAAATGGGGATGATAATGGGTCACTGTTTCAAGTACTTAAAATGCTTGTAGAATAGATTAAATGTATCTGAGACCTACACACTTAATTTTTTACTAAACTTTTACCGAGTTTCGCACAGCCGTGCCCCAGCAAACATGTTTTTTGCCGAGATTTCTGTCAAAATTGCTGAAAATCAGCAAATAATTTGCCGAAAATCAGCTAACAAACGTCATTTTTGCCGAGATATCAGTTTTTATTTTGCTGGGAAGACGGCTGTGCGGATTTTTGCCGAGCTGCAAAATTAAAAACTGAGTGTGTAGATACCTTGAACCATTTTGCTATCCGACCTCCAGGCTGCCGGTGAGAGCGATGACCTATTCTCATCCCACATACCCATTGTCACCCCCGATGGCGGTAATATAAAGTGGTTCCATCAGGCACAGAATTATCATCGTATGGATAGTAGGGATGCTCAAAATGTGTTCTTATGTTCCAGGTGATGTCTTTTATGTATAATTCCAATATTTTTATCATCACTTTATGAATAGATATTATTTTTGGTAATGAAATATGAGTATATCTCGGGGTCGTACACTTATTACGTAAGCAATTTTTCTGGGTTTTTCGAAACCCCCTCCCCCCTATGTAAGTTTTTTTTCATACAAATGAATTTTTATTAATATGGAGCGTAAGATATTGACCGACCCCCCCCTCCCCCCATAAGTGCTTACGTGATATGTGTACGGCCCCTAAAATCGCATTTTTCTAAATCCGTTGCTTTACTCCCATAGCTTTAGTAAAAAATTGAACACTCCTAGATGCAATATTTTGTAATGTCCAGAAACAAGAAGAGATGGCTAATACTAATGACACACTGGTGGTATAAGTACCATGGTACAAGAATCTTGAAATGAGTACCGTACTGATTATTCTCTTTATTAAAGATAGTCTTGGAATAATTTTCTTGTCCTCTTGTACCATGGTACAAGTACCACAGATGTGTCCTTAGTATAAGAGGTTGATGAAAAAACCGAGAAAATCGTCAAGAAAATTATTTTGAGCTTTTTAGTGGAATGTCTTCACTTGTCATAAGACGAGTTTGTACAATCTCATTTAATTCCACCACTTAATTGTACCTTGACAGATACGTATTTCGACCTCAACAGTAAGGTCGTCTTCAGTGTCTCGTACTTGACGACGACTAAGGGCGAAGTCAGAGTAAACGCGACGTGCGATGCGACGTGACGCGACAGCGCAATTTGACAGCCTGTTGATAATGATTGTTATTCTTTACGTGAGTCGCGTCGCGTCGCATCGCACGTCGCGTCTACTCTGGCGGGCACCTAAGTCGAGTCAAGTACAGGACACTGAAGACGACCTTACTGTTGAGGTCGAAATACGTATCTGTCAAAGGTACAATTAAGTAGTGAAATTAAATTAAATTGTACAAACTCGTCTTATGACAAATGACAAAATCGGTTGAGATTATGAGATATAGCCATTTGAAAATTTAGTTAATACAACGATTTTCTGAACGAATGAATCCTATTGGTTATTAGGTTTTGAAAAAAAATATGGTGAACACAAATGATGAATGAAGTACATATACAAATAATCATATGATAAACATTTTAATAAATGTCAAAACCTAATCCCAACTGCCCCGAAACAGTTATCACCACCCCGCTGCCACATGGCACCCATGGGCGATGCCCCTCCACCACCTTGACGACCTTCAAAATTTCACTTGAAAACGAAAAAGGTACCTGACTACCCTGTCGGTAACATAAGGGAAACACGTGACAACCATGCCTCACGCGACAGTGCAGCAAATCAGCAATACACCGAATCGGGAGCTGCCCACAATATACTGTAAAAACGCAGAGTTTACACCCTGTCTTGCGTTATGCGATGCTGGAAACAAGCTCCTTATTATCTTATGCTTAGAAAATAAAACCTAGCGGCACAGAAAGTCGATAAAATACAACGCAGAGTTATACCACAAACATATTTAGTTATAACCTCTTGCGATATTTCTAAGATAGATTTGATATTATTATAAGGCAGCATCCATAAATTACGTAACACTTTGAGGAGGAGGGGAGGGTTGCTCGAAATGTGACAATCCATAAATTTTCAGATGCTTCATACAAAAAGTGTGACATGGGGAGAGGGAGTGGCCAATTTTTGCGTTACGTAATTAATGGATCTTCCCTAAGTTTAGGATATTACATTAAGCAAGGCTTCAAAAACGAAATTCCTGGATTAAAATAAAACGATTCAATCAAACTATTATATAGGTATATGTTCCGTTGATTTATTTGTCCTCGCCCGGCGGACACCTGATCTGGGCAATTTATTTCTTTCAAATATTATTTCAATTCCTCGTATGCCCCACATTATTTATTTATAAGTGCTGACCACAATACAGAAGATTATGAGCAGAACGGAGGTAGGCATAACTTCTATAAATCAACCACCGCCAACGAGGTTGCCCCATGTTTTAACGATGTTTTTATTATCATGACTATTATTAGTATTAATTAGAATAAGCATCGTTAGACCTGAGTCGTCTGTTGATGTATCAAACAACAATATGGTCCACGTCCACGTGTGGAACGTGCCCGTTTCACCTCACCTCTTAGATATTTCTCAAAAGTATAATTTTGATATAAATCCTCAATACAATCTTTTGAATACATTAAGGCAGAGCTTCCAAAACTTTTTGGGTATGCGACCCACCTATCAAAATTATATATGTCTCGCGACCCACCTATAAAAAAGGCATTTTACCAAGTAGTATTAGGCATTAATTGAATCAGAATGTCATCTGTTTCTGGCTTCTTCCACATACAAAATATTCACGTTACCTGTACAAATGCAAAAATGACGAACATGGTATTGTTTGTCAAAATGTTAGCGTTTTTATTTTACTACATTAGGGGACAGCTTTTAGGCATAAAATGTTTGAATAAAATAGCGTGGTGATGGATATTTAAAATAAAATGCGGTTTGAACTTGAAATAATGTTCCTGAAAAAATGATCAAAAGGTTCGGCATTCGAGCTGCAATTAATATTTGTTCTGCGCGACCCCCCTGGGGGTCGGGATCCACAGTTTGGGAAACCATGCATTAAGGTTTTGATCCTTGAGGATGATAGGGATTTATTTAGACGATTTCTATTTTAGAAGCTTAAATACTGTACCTAAAAAAATAGATCACCATGGCATTTCAGTGAATTCAATTTTTTATTTATTATTAATAAACAAAATTAATTAAAAAAATTAATAAACAGAGTATTTTTGAATTTTAGTAATAAAATATGTCGTACTCCTATTATCTGAAATAACCAACGATCCAGATCTCCCCTGCTTGGGCTCACAAGTGACAGATGAGAACGATACCTGCAGAGCAATTCGATACGTGCGATCCTTTCCTCTACAAATGATCGGGAATGGCGCTGTTACGAACTGTCTTCTCAGGTAGGGATGGGGCCGGGTGCAGTCCCTGGAAAGTGACAGTGTTTACCACTTGGGCCAACTCCGGCGGCAGTTTTCAATGTGCAGATACAGTCGCTCGGATGCGATACTCAACCAACGAGGTGGGAATCGTGGGCTTCCCTGCTGTCCGATTGGTTGTCCTCGATGCAATCCTTGGAGAAAACTTTTCACTCACTGTGGCGGCCATAGTTTGAAATTTGGACCAAATTCCTTAAAATTACTTTCTACTCATGTGACCGACAGGACCAACGATACATCAAATCCATTTCTGGAGTAAGTTTTATGGTAGCGCACAGTCCAGCTGTATGAAAATCCCGATTGTGTCATCGTTGTCATCATTAAACCCTTTTCTTCGATCGTGGCTTCGGAAAGGTTAAGCAATTTCAGAGTTAATAGCGTCCATGCGATTCGGACTTGAAGAATCCGCCTGCGCGAAGGGGAAGTCATCAAAGGATGCAGAAATATCCGAAGAAAAATTCAGCCGCTAGGCGCGATTCTTGCAAGGACGCTGCTGTGCTGCCGTGTTTAAGTCCAGATCCGGCTGTAGAGCGTGATTGTAAAACCGGATAACCGCTGACGAGCGTCCTTGGAACGGAAATTAAATCAATGTTATTTCACGTCTTATATTGAAAATTACTTACGAAATACTTACAAAAATCACAGATCGAAGAGAGAAAAAACCGGGCGTTTGACAAGCATAACAAAAACATCATGCTGTCAGTAATGCACGGTGAGAGAAACACGCGGAAAAGTGACAGCGTCTTTAGTGTCTTTTCAGTTGTATACCTACACGGTTAAATGACTTTACCCATTAATGGGTACTATTTTATTGTTGATATTCACTGTTAGATGACTTTACCCATTAATGGGTAAAATTCACCCACCCATTTTCTTGAAAAAGCTTTTTCAAGAAAATGGGTGAATTTTTCACGGTGGGAATAATATCAACAATAACATAGTACCCATTAATGGGTAAAGTCATCTAACCGTGTAGGACTCCTACACACCGATTGAGAATTAAGCGCAACACGAGAAAATCGCGAGTGTCGGATCCCGGTATTAGTCCCTGGTAGCGCGACTGACAGGCGACCAAATTTGGTAGCGCGGTAAGAGCGCTGCTATTTGATGTATTGCGCATAAGCCCCAAAATTTTATTCCCACCTTTGGGTTTCCGCGCCGAGCACTCAGCGCCAGACTCGGCGACAAGGAGATAGTCGTAAAGTTGGTACTCCTGATTTTTTGACAACTGATGTCGATTGGTTGTGTGAGTGCACCGGTGTCAAAAAATAGAGCTTTTAGCTGAAAATTTAGTTGTCAAATGCACATTTTGACAGCAATATAGATGTATGAGTTAATGAAATGTGCAAATGCTCTATCGCGGAAGCAGTCGCTGAAGACAAGTGTCAATGGTTTCAGTGACGAAACGAAAAGTTTCAATGCAAAAAGCAATACTGTCAAACGTCACCGGTACGGAATACAGCAACCCAATTGAGAGCCGAAAATAGTGACCTATACAGAAACGAGTGACGAAACTAAAATGACAGCGCTGCGCGAGTGATTAAAATGCTCGCGACCGATAATGATGCCACAGACAAACAGACGTAAAAGCTTAAATATTTTTCTGAAAAATCCATCGCTCAACTCCTCTACCACCATCTTGCGAGCATGTTACACGAAACAATGTTTCGTATGACATTGTCACCAGAAGGCGCTGAAGTGAAATGTCAAACTCGAAGGATCAAGTTAAAAGATATTTTAGTTACTAGATAAAGATTGTTGCTTCGGTTCCCTTTGTTCTGCTGTCCGAAACATGTACCAAACTGTCAAATCGTATGTATTTTTTCTTCATTGACATTTAGATCCCCTACCCTCGCCAGCAAAAGATGTTCCGGACAGCAACAATCTTTATTTAGTAACTAAAATATCTTGTATCAAGTTAGTTAAGGATCAGCGGGGGATACTGTATACAATTTCAAAAAGTGAAAAACACCCGAATAAAAAGTCCAATAGAATTACAATAAAAGTATTGTAACAATACGATAAATTTAATTGTAATTACAATAAACTCTATTGTGGCTCACAATAGAATAACAATTAAGAATATTGTTTTCCACCATAAATCCTATTGTAAATGGAAGTTTTACAATAGAAAATAGGGTTATTAGTTACCGTAACAATAAAAAAAATCGTTTGTTTCTCGAACAAATTTTTGCAATTACAATAGAATTTATTGTAATTCTATTGTCAACATTTTTCTGTCAATAGATTTTATTGTACGTTTATTGGAACAACAATAAGGAAAATTAATTGGTACAATAGAAGAACAATAGAATTGGTTGTTCATAAATAAAATCTATAGTAATTTTATAATATTTTAATGTAATTCTATTGTATTTTCTATTCGGGTACTCCTCGGTAATAATAAATCTAGATTGCTTTGAGAATAGGTCGTATGCGCAAAAGAGAGATTCTCTTTGATCACGCTCTCTTTCGCTAATATATCGGCTAGTTTGGCATGTTTTGCTACATTTCTACTTCAGCATGATAGACAAAGCTACATATTGTCTTTGTATACCTGCCAAGAAATTCGAAGTAAACTGTTGTATAGTTTCGTAATAATCGAAAGAGAATAGATCCAAAGAGAGACTCTCTTTTGCACATACGACCTATTTTCAAAGCACTCTAGAAATATGAAGGATCGCATTTTTATGTATGAGCCTGTTCATATATTACGTAACGTGGAAAATGTTGTTTTTGAGAACCCCCCATCCCCTCGTAACAATCCATTACAATTTTCAGAACCATCCCCACCCCTATGCGTAACGCGTAACAAATGCTATTTTATGAAAAAGATCCTAATTTGTGTAGAATTTGAAGGTTCCGTCGACGATGCAATAAATTATTATCTATTGTATGATTCATGCTTTTTTAAAGATAATGAATATTTTTGGAATAATTTTTTTTTCTCTGTGAAAATAACTTCTTCCGCGTAACAATATTTCGAAGGACCCCCACTGCTATATTTTGCTTAATAAAGCGTAACAAAAATCGAACAACCCCCCACCCCCTATTGCGTTACGTAATATTTGAACAGACTCCATTTTTATTTAAATTGATTAGTACTCCGAAAATTGAAAGTACTCCGAAAATTAGTATTCCAATTTTACCGTGCGTAAAACCTCAAAATGGGTATTTTTTTATCTCATTATGGGTTTATATTTTTCTGTGTAGCTACATTTTCTTCCGGTGTACGATGGAAAAGGCCTTTTCATGTGACATCATGATGCTGAGACTGAACTTGTTATAAAACTGAATGCTGTCAGTTTCGAATTGTGTCCTATGGGAGAACATAACCTTGTCATCCGAGAGCATTTCATACCGAAATAATCATATGTGATAACTATCTATTTGAATATTTACTATTTTTTGCGAAGTTCAACCGTTTTGAAATTCAATAGTGAACAAAAAGAAAACATTCTCCATCGAATGCAACTTGCTGCGGTAAAATCGATTAAGGTTTAGTACTAGAAAAGTTGGCTAATGTTTTAGTGTGCACACACATACGCACACACACACACACGGACACACACACGGACAGACAGACATTTGCTCAGTTCGTCGAGCTGAGTCGATTGGTATATAACACTAGGGTCTACGAGTCCTAGAGTGAAATGATAGCCTTTTCGGTACAACTTTGTTGTACGAGAAAGGCAAAAACAGTTCAATACCAAATTTTCAAAACGACTTATCTGCTTTTGTGAATCAAAGATTCAAACATCCTAAATACCTACGTGCGGGTTTCTACTACCTGTTGATGGTGTTGGTTTGCGTGAAAGTGCTATCAGATTCGTCAAATCGACGTTTGAATATTAGTTTATCAAGCAGATAAGGGTCCATCCACAAAGTACGTCACACTCCTAGGCGGGAGGAGGGTTCCGAGCAGCGTCGTCAAAAATTTTAAAATTTTAATACAAAAAGTGTGACGAAGGGGATTATGGATCTTCCCTAAGTCGTTTTGAAAATTTGGTATCGATCAATAAGATACTGATGGCAGCTTCGCGGTACTTCTTCATCAACTAAATCGTCCTATTGAGGTAAGTAGCTCTATAGTTATAGTTATAGCTGGTTTTAAAAAGTGCGTTCTAACCAAGGATTCGAGCTCTAAGCATGTCAATGAGGATGTCATGATGTTAGCGATGAAGACTAAAATAGAAAAGGAACAAAGGATTAGTATTTCTTCATAATTACTGCCTTTTAATGCACACTCCGGGCATAGTCTGACATCATGAGGGCGAATCATAATTTCTTTTCAAATTTTGGTGTCCATGATTGATTACTTATTTTGATTTCAGTTTGCAGTTTATTTCTAAATTATATGAACTCATATTTCGTTATCAAAAACCAATATCCAAATCAGATTTCAATTTTTAGTTTAGAAATAGTTTTCATTTTGTTGTCATAGTAAGATTTTTCGGCTTTAAATTTTGTTAATTTAAACGTAAAAAGAACAAAATGATATCAACCTGAGTAATCAAAATCAGCGTTTTCTCAACATCATAACAAGTTATCGATTCTGAAGCTTTTCTCGGGATGCTAATTTAAATTAAAAAATCTAAGCGCGATAAGTTTTGTCCCACAATTTATAATCGAATGCCTTAGTAAAATTTCCGCTTCAGCTTAATCCTAATATTCCAATAGAAGAGGACAATGCTGATTTTTTTCCTTGTTGGGTATTTCAATCACTGCGACCATTTGTCAGATCTTATACGATAATGCTGAATAAAAAGTATGTAAACAATCACAAATAATCCTTTAAGCTTATAACCAAAATGTCTAACAAACAGGTCAGCCTGTGCCAAATGTGTTTCATCTTTAAAGCAATTAAAACAATTGAAATTATACTTATCTTTTTTAGATGTTCCATTATACCTTCTTGTTCATCAATGTATTCCTCAGTGTGGTTAATCGTTCTTTCAATAGATTGCTTGAATTAGAGATAGTAAAACGTGGTAAGACAAATATAGATTGAATATGTTGTTCAAAAAGAAAATTATTTTAAGAGCTTTTCATAATAAGACAAGAATTAAGCCCCAAACGCAATCTAGCGAAACGGCGTAGGAAACGGAAAATTTGACACAAAAAATGTATGGGCTAAATGCCAAATCTGCCGTTGCGCTGTATTGCGTGGGGGCTTTAGTATAATATGAATCATATTGTAACTACACTTGATGGAAATTTTACTGATTTGTATTTTTAGTTTCATAGTGAGGTCGTCTTAGTGTTTCGTATCCCTTCTCAGCTTTACAAGACTCTGAAGACGACCCCACTGTTGAGGTCGAAAAACATATCTGTAAAACTTCGAACCTTTTCTTAAGGCTGGTTTACAATTCGAAAAACGTGTCACGGGTTTTGGTCCCCAAGCATTTTTAAAGGGCGCAGGATTTACGGGTTTTGGGCACGAATATCGAAATTCCCGCCCCTTTGAAAATGCAAGGGGAACCAAATCCTGTGATACGTTTTTCAAACTATAAACCAGCCTGTATAAGTAAGTGGTGCAGTTCGGGACATATAGAACTTTTTCCATGGTATGGTTATAGGTAAAATCTGAACTATGGCTTTCATAGTCGTTTCATATCAAAATTCTTTGGACTAAATGATAAAGCTCGTAGTTCGTGAACGTTGAGAAAATTTGGTTATGATTCATATCTTACCACTAACTATTTATCAATGTTTCAAAGATTGTCCGTGTGCCGGATTGTCGATTGATGTTGGGATCTTAGCAGTTTTCGGTTCTTTTGGCAGTTTTTGAATATTTCCCTGCAGGAGGAAATCGAAATTCAGTATTTTCTATAGAATACTTACACAACAAAAAAACTCCTCTTTGTCCAGCACTTACCTCCGAGTTTCTATCATCCAAGATTGAGCCGATCGACAAAGCAAGGATTCCAAAACATCGTTGATTGAGGATAGTTTGCAACAATTCCACTCCTGACGTTCTTCCGTTCGCCAACTTCGTGCTCGTATATGTATAGTTTTGATCGCTCCATAGAAGCGGTGCCGGTCCCCAGAGCATTGCCATTGGCTATCTTCGACGCTGATAATAAAGCCGGTAAACGAGTTTTTCGGTCATTCCGCTGCCGAGGTTGATTCCCTTCTGTTGAGGCTGCTTCCACGTTACGTGCATTTTTTACTCCTGAAATGTCACTCAAAAATAAACTCAGAAATGAACGCATGTTCTTTCATAAGTACACCGTATGAAAATATTACACAAGTATGGGTTATAAATTTCATAAGGTAAAGTTATGAATTTTGTGAAGTTTGTTATGTTTTTAATAAGGGTCTTATGAAACAGAAATGGAATGAATTTTTGATGTTTCATAAGGCAAAGTTTATGAAAATCAAAATTTTTTTTCCGGCAGTGCATGACATCGATATGACATTTCCCGTCACTGAACAGGAATCAAGCCGCCATCGGAGGTCGTTTTGCCGAGCAGCTCGGTATCGTTGTCGGCGCGGCTAGTGTTAATCGGTTCGGAGAATTACAGCTCGTGGTCTTTCGCGACCAAAATGATCTTGATGAAGAAACGGACGTGGTGCGCAGTGAAGGACCGGTAGAATGATAACCAGCGGTGAGCGATGATATTTCAGAGCCAGCTTTGGCCACGATATGTCCAAACGTCGATCCCTAGATCTACGGACTAGTGCGGACAGCCAAAACCGCAAAAGAAGCGTGAGACAATTTGCGGGATTCCCATGAGCATAGCGGATCGACACGGAAGATTGGCCTGTTGAGAAGACTGACGGGAATCCGACTGGTTGGCGCTGAACGGGATGAAGAAATCAATTTCCAGACGACACAGGAGTACGTGAACGAACTGTTTACGACGTGTCACCAGCTTTCGGAGGTAGGTTTCAAAGTGGACGACACCTGGTTAGCAAGTTTGCTGATGAAAATCTTGCAGGATGTGAAGGTCGGCAACAATTGCAAGTCAAGTGATGGTGCGTTCTACAGTCATCCGAGACCGGAGCAGAAATCTGGAGAAAAGTCTGCGGTGAAGTGTTTCCGGTGCAAGAAGTCGGGACACTATGCGTCCCAGTGCCAGAGGAAATTTAGTGAGAAGAAGGAAACCCGAGGAGAAGCCCAAGGAAAACAAAGTGGTCACGCTGCATTCGTTCAACGCAATCCAGCTTTCCACGCTCGGTATTGGCGGCTTGTCGGTGTGTTTTTTTTTTACAAGGGAGAATGCATTTACACACTAACCCAGTACACGTGCATTGTAGTTGCCAAACTACCACACGGAAGTGTACTGGAGTGTCGGACTCGACCATACCGGTAATACCGACTAAACTCGTTTCCCCCAGGAACTACCTCGCAGTACTACTTCTGGGGGGACGGCAGTACTAAGCGTACTCACTCATTATCGCTCACACAGGCACTCGTCCCACGCGAGACTGACTTGGGTGCTCGCACCCCATTCACTCCATTTGAGTCTTACTTGGATGCTCTCCCGGACGCTCCGCTGCCATGCCTCGAGGTGTCAATAGCGGTAACTGCCTGGGCCTACAGATATTGCGCTACGACACTCTGCCTCAACACGAGCAGATCAATCACACCACTGCCGAAGCAGACCACACGCTACCCTGCCGAAGCAGGGACACTCCCCATGCACCACATGTGCACAACTGTGGGTAATGTGTGGGTACAACCCACTGCTACCCTGCCGCCGAAGCAGCTTCTCCAAAGACCATTCGCTCCATGTGACCCTTTTCGGGTGCTCACTCTAACACTCCACTGCAATGCCTCGAGGTGTCGATGGGATACCTCGACTCCTGCCTCAGCATGTGCAGTCCATACTCAGACTTCTGCTGCGCTTTGAGGTGACAATAGCGGCGGAGACACGCTATGACACTCCTGCCTCAGCACAACCAGATCACTCACTCCCTGCCGAAGCAGCTCACGCGCTACCCTACCGAAGTAGGTACACTCCACAACTTATTCTAACACTCCACTGCCATGCCCCGAGGTGTCGATAGCGGTATGTGGGGACTAATCAACGATACTACGCTACGACACTCTTACCTTAGCATGTGCAGTCCATACTCAGACTTCTGCTGCGCTTCGAGGTGGCCATAGCGGCGGCGACTCGCTATGACACCCCTGCCTCAGCACAAACAGATCACTCACTCCCTGCCGAAGCAGCTCACGCACTACCCTACCGAAGTAGGGACACTCCACATGCCAGTTGGCACTCCCTCCCTGGGCTTGTGCTTTTGAAGCGGCACACAGTCGCTTTGATAGAGTCCGCTTACGGGCACTTGTGGTTTTTTGGGAGGGATTTTAGCAGAGCCCACTGCTAAATCCCACCACGCCCTAGGCAGTTCTCCCTGACTCGCAGACAGCTGGGGAGGGGTCGTCAAGCCCTTGGACATCATGCTGTTCCTGCTGTCCCTGCTGCCCCCGCGGCTTGTCGGTGTGTAAAAATCAATCGGTCACTGTGCTTTTTGACACTAGCTGGAGGAAAGCTCACTGGCGTTCCTGGATGAGGGGTAGGGAAAAAAGGCCTTTTCGCCGGTGAGTTTTCCTTCAGATAGTGTCAAAACGTACAGTGACCGACTGATTTTTACACTCCGACAAGCCGCCATTACCGAGCGTGGAAAGCTGGATACAGTCGTCAGAGGATAATGCCGACTGGATCTTCGATTCCGGTGCAACAACGCATCTATGCCGGAACAGGAAGTTATTGGAAGAAGCTGAAAATGTGTCGTCAAGTATCAACGTAGCGAATAATACGAAATCTAACGTCATCTCGAAGGGCGTCGTCAATCTGGAAGTAGACATCGGAGGTTCATCGTGTGGTATCACCATGAAGAATGTGCTGTGTGTTCCAGATTTGGCCTTGAATCTGCTGTCCGTGGGCAAGATGTGCCAGAGCGGATACCAGGTGACGTTCGACAAGAGCTCGTGTAAGGTCGTTAGCCCCACGAAGGAGATCGTAGTGGTTGGACAGTATTCGGATGGTCTGTATAAGCTGAAGCTGGTCAAGAATCCGAACGTTCACGTGGCACGGGAGCAGAATAGTTTTCAACAATGGCATCGTCGATTGGGACATCTTTCGGCTAACAGTATGAAGCGGCTGGGGAAAATAGCGACAGGCATGCAATTTGAAGACGATGAGTTGGAGAAATGTGCTCTCTGCATCCAAGGTAAGCACCAGCGGCAACCGTTCGACGTAAAAGGTCATCGTGCTGATCGGGTGCTCGAGCTGGTCCACTCCGATCTCTGTGGGCCAATGAAGACGGTATCGTTGGGAGGAAGCAGGTACTTTCTGAGCTGACATTCATCGATCGCAGGAAGGCGTTTGTATATTTTTTGAAATCGAAGGCGGACGTTTTGGAAGCATTTGAAGATTTCAAGTCATTTGTCGAGATCAGAACGGACAACGGCAAGGAGTACGATAATTGGGCGAAGCGGTGGTGCTTGCGTTGAGCTGAGATCCATCACGAGACAACGGTTCCGTACAATCCGGAGCAGAATGGGCTTGCAGAACGGATGAACCGAACGTTGGTGGAGCGTTCCAAGAGTATACTGTTTGAGGCTGGGCTTGGAAAACGATTCTGGGCGGAAGCGGTAGCCACTGCTTCATACTTCGTCAACCGTTCACCGCCAAAGGTTTTCAAGTCACTCCTGAAGAGAAGTTTACGAGAAAGCGTCCCGATTTGTTTGGGACTCAGTATTCTTCCTGACGAAAGTTCCCAAAGTCCACAGCTTCGCATAACCCCAGGTGATGTGAGCGTCGAGCCACAGACGTTCCAGGAAGCGATTTCGTGCAAGGACATCGACCGTTGGAAGGACGCAATGGTCGAGGAGTATCGAGCGCAGATGAAGAATCAGACCTGGGAGCTCGCCGATTTGCCTGCTGGAAGGAAGGCACTCCATTGCAAGTGGGTGTACACCGTCAAGACCAATCCAGATAGATCCACCGAGCGGTACAAAGCCGGTTTAGTGACCAAGGGCTACTCTCAAGTCAAGGGTGTCGACTACGAAGAGACTTACTCCGAGACTTACTCGCCCGTGGTCCGGTATGCCACCATCCGCTATTTGATGTCGTTGGCTGCCAGGTTGGACCTGAAGATTCACCAGATGGATGCAGTAACAGCGTTTCTGCAAGGTAAGTTGGAAGAGGAGGAAATTTATATGGAGCAGCCAGAAGGATTCGTCAACCCTGACGGTCCGAGGAGTGTCTGCAAACTGAAGAAAGCGCTATATGGACTAAAACAATCCAGCAGGATTTGGAACCAGAAGCTGGATGGCGAATTGAAGCGCTTTGGACTAAAGCGATCGAAATACGACACGTGCATGTACTATGTGGGCTTCATGGCCATGCGGTTAGCGACGTCAATAGTCTAGACGCATGTGCTGTGGAGTGTAGGTTCGATTCCCGCCCCGGTAAGGAGAAAACTTTTCGTGAAGCGAAAAATTCTCCACTGGTCCATTGGGTGTTTTGTAAATGTCCTGTCCGTTGTCTCATGCTAGATGTTAAGTGTTCAGTCTGTGCGACCTCTGGTCGAAGACGGTGATTCTGTCTTTTTATACAATTGAAAACGGCCAGATCCTGATAGTAGCTGTGTATGTCGATGACCTCCTCATCTTTTCCAACAACCAGCGTTGGGTGAACCACCTCAAGAAGCAGCTTACGTCGAAGTTCGTCATGAAGGATCTTGGATTGGCCAACAAAGTCCTTGGCATCCGAGTGACGCGACAGAAGGATACTGTGT
Organism: Armigeres subalbatus; assembly: GCF_024139115.2. Taxonomy (NCBI): domain Eukaryota; kingdom Metazoa; phylum Arthropoda; class Insecta; order Diptera; family Culicidae; genus Armigeres; species Armigeres subalbatus. The sequence continues at coordinate 15,705 of NW_026942617.1, forward strand.
GTTTGAACCAGGAGCAGTATATTCAGCAGCTACTCGAACGGTTCGGCATGGGGGACTATGATCCAGTTGCGACCCCGGCGGACCGCAATCTAAAACTGACAAAGCAGATGAGTCCTAGCAGTGAGGAAGAACGAAAGCAGATGAAGAAAGTTCCGTTCCGTGAGCTGGTAGGAAGTTTCCAGTTCCTGGCGTGTTGCACGCACCCGGACATCAGTTTTGCCGTGAATGCAGTCAGTCAGTTTAGCAGCGATCCAGTCAAACAGCACTGGACAGCAGCGAAGCGCATTTTGCGGTACCTGAAAGGGACGAAGGAGAGAAATTATTTATAAGAAACAAGAAGACGAAAGTTTTACTGGTTTCAGTGATGCGGACTGGCGAAACGACATCGAGACGCGACGGTCCATCACGGGATATGTGTTCATGAAGTCAGGCGGACCGATATCGTAGAGTAGTCGAAGGCAATCGACAGTGGCCTTGTCAACAACTGCAGCGGAGTATATGGCGGTATCGGCAACAGCTCAAGAAGCTATCTTGTGGATAGGACTACGACAGGAGCTATCAGGCATTGCTGATAAGATAACAATTTTTTGCGACAACAAGAGCGCGATCCACCTAGTGGAAATATTTTTTTTTAAAGATCTTAATTTTGGTAGAATTTGAAGGATCCGTGCAATAAATTATTATGTATTGTATATTTCATGCTTTTTTAAAGATCTATATATAGATACATAAAAATGAATTTCTGTCTGTCTGACCCTTATAGACTCGGAAACTACTGAACCGATCGGCGTGAAAATTTGTATGCAGAGTTTTTGGGGCCGGGGAAGTTCTTAAGATGGTTTGAGACCACTCCCCTCTTTGGCAAGGGGGGCTCCCATACACATAAACCAGCAATTTCTGCATAACTCGAGAACTAATCAGACAATAAATCAATTTTAGACGAAACAAAGTTCATCGGGTCTGCTAGTAATGAATGTTTTTGAAAAAAAAAATGTTTTGTCTCTATGTTATGCGTAACAATATTTTCCCCCTATATTTTGCGTAACAAAGCGTAACAAAAATCAAACAACCCCCTACCCCCTATAGACGAATCCAAGTAAAAAATAAGAAAGACACACGACAATTATTAACTTTGACAGATCCTACAGCTCAGCATAGGGAGATGATTTTAAAATGCTTATAATTAATTCTAGACAAATTGTAATTAAAATCTGATTGATGTACGGTACGGAAAAGTTCCGAATTACATATCTGGAAGCTTATCTCAAATTTTTGATTTTTTTCCCAAAACGTATCTATCATACAGTTCGGAACTTTTTCCGTATCATACATCAATCAGATTTTAATTACATTTTGTCTAGAATTTATTATAAGCATTTTAAAATGATCTCCCTATGCTGAGCTGTAGGATCTGTCAAAGTTAACACCGTCGTGTGTCTTCTTCTTATTTTTACTTGGATTCGTCTATTGCGTCACGTAATATTTGAACAGATCAATTGGCGCTTTGATGTTGCATGAAGAAGAAGAAGCAGAAAAATGATAATCGAAAAAATCTCCACGGGAAACCATACGAAGAAGTTTTTAAAACTCTTCTCAAAAATTCCAGAAGCAGTGTGTGTGTGTGCTTCATCCTCTATCCCTCACCCAGCTGGGGGTGTTGGACAAGTAGTATTGCGAATAATTTGATCAAATCTCATGCTCCGTAATGGTGCCCTTTTTTGTTAAGAACGCTAGTAATGTAAAAAGGATTCACTCCTGAAGCAAGATAAGTGTCTTCAGGATGTGTAGGGGATTGGGATGTACTAGCTGTTCATAACAGGTGCAGCAAAACATCACAAGGACGCCCTTATTCGCACTAACTACTCAGGGAATAGAAGGTCAAGAAGAGCCACCGTTGCTAACTAAAGCGTGAACCGGATACCTGGGACTCCCACAATATCCGCAGCGATAGCAGCAAACGATGCCCTGTGCGTATTTAGTTTTTATATTTTGTATAGCAAATAATATCAAGGTATGAACCGGAACGTGCTCACCAATAATGTTTGATTGTACGCTGTCTTCCGTCAAAACAGCTGCCAGCATCAGGAGAAGGGCCATAGTCACACTTCCGCTTATTATGCACGAAAGAAGCAGCGAAAGGGCAAAAATTACACGGTACAGCCCATGGTTACCTCCGCTCAGCCTTCGTGGACACCCCACTATATGATCCAGCTGTTGCGCTCCTATAATATTCATGGCTGAAGCATCTGGGAAAACACCATAAAACCACTAAAAACACACTACACAAAAGTAAAATCACTAGCACTTTCGACACAAAAACAGAATTCAAAGAGAAAAAAAAATATTCAAATTGTCAAATTGATGTGAGCGCGAAAAAAATCCGTTCTAACCTACGCGCAGCACACTTCGATAATTTTTTCTTCTCAAAAATTCCAGAAGCCAGTTTAATTAAAAACAATAGGCAATACGGGGTTGGACTTTTCTTCTACTGTGTATTAAGTGTAATATCACAAAATAAAATTTCGAATGAGAATATTGTGTTTATTATTTATATAGTAGAAGAAAAGTCCAACCCCGTCCTGCTTACCGTTTTTAATTAAATTGCTTCTAGAATTTTTGATAAGAGGATTTTTTAAAACTTCTTCGTATGGTTTCCCGTGGAGATTTTTTCGATTATCATCTTTCTGCTTCTTCTTCTTCATGCAACATCAAAGCGCCAATGGTCCAATGCACCGAGTTCATCATTGACGTTTGAGCGGTGCGCTGTTTACTAAGAATGAATACTTTTTCATTCATCGAGTTCATGCAAGTGTTCATTTTTAGTAAACAGCGCCCGTCTCAAACGTCATTGTGTTCATTCGGTGCATTGGACCATAGACTAACGCAAAATGAACTCCCCCAAGAAATTATGACGTTTGAGCGGGTCGCATAGTGAACGCAAAATGAACTTTTGTTCGAGAAGACGACCCGCTCAAATGTCAAAATCCATCGGGTGAGTGAATTCGATGAACCGCTGCACAGGTCTATTATGATTTAAATTGTCCATTAGTTAAATAAAACGTATATATTTTTATGAGTGCAGCTAATCTAATTCACCTTCACAACGTGTGAGTCGTGAATGGGCGTTGTGTGGTTCACTGGTTCACTCGCTTCCATTCTTTTGTTTTTGTGGGTGGTAAACAAACTACCGTCAGCTGATACTTCCGTGGCTTTTAAATTTGATTCTCCACTACAAACAGTACCGTTGTTCCCTTTAATTGATTCATACTTATCATATTTCAGTGAGTGTCTCAAGTTGTACATGTTTTGTAATCAACTCATTCGGTCCCACTCCACTTTTTGGTGGCCATTAAATTTGACCTACATAGCCATTCCGGGCACGCAAGGTATGCTTTCTAAAAAGACGTTCATCACTATCTTCGATCCATTCTAGAGCTTTTACCCAAACGAGTCAGACAAATGGATCCCTGTGTGGACGAGGCCAAAATTGTGAAAGAGACCCTACATGCCGGGAGCCAAGTGGTCCCATTCCGGGACGGTACCCGGATCAAGTTCCACTACCAGACGCGCAAACTCGATGGCACCGTACTGGACGACAGCCGTGAGACGGCCAAACCGATGGAGCTGGTGCTGGGCAAAAAGTTCAAACTGGACGTGTGGGAGGTGTGCCTGCAGAAAATGGCCCTGCACGAGGTGGCCAAGTTCCGGTGCGATAAGTCTCTGCTGCAGCAGTATCCGTTCGTGTCGAAAACGATCCGGGATTCGATGAAGCCGTCGGAACAGCGGAAGCACTGCTGCGGGATGACCATCCAGAACGAGGGAATCGGTTATAAGGATTTGGATGAGATCTTCAATTGTCCGCAGGATTTGGAGTTCATTCTGGAGATTTTGTCGATCGAGAATCCGGAGGAATATCAGAAGGAATCGTGGCAGCTGAATGATGACGAAAAGCTAGAACAGGTGAAAAAGCTTAGGGAGAAGGGGAATGATTGCTACTCGCGAAAGGATTATGCTGCCGCAACGGAAGCATATTCGTACGCTGCTGGACTGATTGAGCAACTGATGTTAAAGTAGATCCATTATAGGAATTTGAAAATTGTTCTTTGATTAATCTGCAGTTCGCTTCTTCCAGGGAGAAACCAAACGACACGGAGTGGCTGGAGTTGGCTCAATTGAAAGTACCCTTGCTTCTAAATTACTCACAGTGTAAATTGCTCGACAAGGATTACTACGCGGTCATCGAGCACTGCAGTGAGGTGCTGGATAAGTACGACGAGACCAACGTGAAGGCTCTATTTCGGAGGGCAAAAGCTCACGTGGGAGCTTGGAATCCGGAGCAGGCGAAGGCCGATTTTCAGAGGGCGGCAGATTTGGACCCGGCTATTTCCGGAGCTGTCAATAAAGAGTTAAAGAGTTTACAAGAAGCGATACGACTTAAGGACGTGGAAGATAAATTACGGTTCCAGAAAATGTTTTAAGGCTAGCAATTGTAAATGTCTGTGTGCTTGTTGTATGTATACATGGCGGTGGTAAGTTTTATTCTCTGAGTGAGTAATGTGCAATGCTTGTGATTATCTTTAGAAACGAATGCAATCAATTTATCAACACGGTTGTAATCAATAAAAATAATTCGATGTATAGCTACAGACATATTTTTTATTTAATCAGACTACAGCAGGAGAGTAATGTAGACTCCGCCCCCAAGAAAATGCTTCGATTGCTGTTTTGTTTGACCGTGTGTGAAGTTGTTCGAATAACCATTTGACTGTTGGCGGCTCGGTTGGAAAAAATCAAAGCGGTTTGTTTTTTTTAGTATTTTTTTATGGTTGGTATTCAAGTTGGCACGTCGGTCGTTCGTGTATGATATTGTCAATGATCGTCAAACTGCTTGACCGTGTTTTTTTTTCTTCCTAACCAATGGAGGAGGAATCTGCTCAACAGACATCCTGGATTGTCCAGGAAGTGCGGGGTTAGGGACCACCTCCAACAGCAAACGAGGGAGGTGTAAAACTTGGAAACTTCTCTTCTAGAGAAATGATAACACCTGTCTTGTTAGTTATCAGATATAAACATAACCAGCTGGTTTATTCATCTCCCTTTTATATCCAACCCGGGACACTCATAAACATGATTTTGAGTTTACCTTATGCACTCAATAACGGAGGGGTCTGTCCAAATGGTCGAATGCTACAGGAGGCAGGACTACATCCCGGACCCGCTAAACCGTTCCCATTCGCAGGGCAGCAGGGACTTTGTCCAAGGGCTTGACGACCCCTCCCCATGGCCACTGCGAGTCAGACCGGGACCATTGTCCCTAACCCCTAATCCCAAGGCGTCAAGCGACCCGTGCCGAGGGGATGCATGGCCAGGGGGGTGAAATAATAAGCTAGGCCTTTAACGGAGCCTGTGGGGTACCTGGGCACCCTCCACAGTAATTGTCCCTTACCGCGTCATGCTGGGCTCTGGCGTGGTGGACCTCTTTTCCCGAGCAACTCGTGGGACCAAAATGGAAAACCAAGGCAATTCTTCAACTAGTGGTAGTAGTGTAGGCGACAACCCCTTCGCAAGAGGTGGGTTGTTCAGGTCTCCGCCTAGGAGGCCAGAGGCAATAGTCGGCAGCTCAGTGCGCAGCGCCAGCGTGGGTCACTTAACCTTCCTCTCGGCTAAAAAACGCCGGTAGAGGTTATTGACGGCCCATGGCTTGTGGAGGCGATGAACCGCAAACGCGATGGGCTTTCGGCCTTCGAGGTGGCGACGGAACAGCTGGACGCCATCATCGACTTTGCGTCATCGAAGCATAATATCAGTAAGGACCTCAAGAGGAGCTTGCAGAAACTTCGAAAGTCGATGTTGGACGCCAAGCTGGAAACGGCGGTCGGGACGGCCAAGTGCGAACCCGTGAAATCCATGGAGTCAAGGTCTACCCAGACTGAGGCCCAAGAATTCGCGGATTTGGGCAAGGTCGAATCGACCGAGGACGTGCCAGCGAAGACGGTGGTGCCAAAGTCTACCCAGACCGAGGCTCAAGTATTCGCGGGCACGTCGGGGGTGGCTGCTCCAACGGAGCAGACACAAAAACGGGGGAGACAGTCTCCAGGGGATGAGCTCCCTGGGGGCCGCCCCAAAACGCGGAGGGTTACTACCCCGAACAAGGGTAGTGGGGCTGGGAAGCCGAACCCCGGCCAGGTACCTCCAAAACCGGGGGAGGAAGGACCTGGAAAGGTCCGTCCACCCAGGAAAGACGGTGGTAAGGGGTTACGGCAGGCTGCTCTCAGCCGCCCCAGACCAGGGAAATAGAGGGGGATGACGCCTCCTGGACCCTGGTCAAGAATAAGAGGAAACCGAAGACGTCAAGGGCCGAAAATAAGGCCCAGGCGAATGAGGGTAGCAGAAAGGGGCGATGCCCTAGTCATCAAAACGGACGAGGCTAAGTACTCGGACGTCTTGAAGGCGATGAAGAGTGACGTCAAGCTCGGTGAACTCGGCGCCGACGTACGTCGAATAAGACGTACCGGGACGGGCGAGATGATCCTCGAGCTAAAGCGGGGCGTCTCGCAAAAGGGCGCCGCCTACAAGAAGTTGGCGGAGGAAGTCCTAGGCGAGACGGTCAAGGTGAGGGCACTCACGACGGAGGTGAATCTAAGGGTTAAAGACCTGGACGAGATCACCGAAGTCGAAGAGCTCATCACGGCTCTGCGGCGATAGTGTGAAGTGGAGATGCCCACCGCAGCCGTTCGGCTACGGAAAGGTCCGGCAGGGACGCAGGTAGCATTGGTTCGGCTACCTGCAGCTGACGCCTCCAAGGTAGTCAAGTTAGGGAGCGTCAAGGTGGGGTGGTCGGTATGCCCTGTGGGCATATACGAGCAACCCGAAGTTTGCTTCAAGTGCCTGGAACCGGGGCACAAGCAATGGGACTGCAAAGGCCCTGACAGAAGCAAGCTCTGTCGACGCTGCGGATTGGAGGACATAAAGGCACAATGCTGCACGAACCTCCCAACTGTTTGATCTGTTCCAGCAAAGCTGCGAACAGCAAGCACCCCATGGGGGTTCGAAGTGCCCGGCGTTCAAGCGTGTTGCAAAATCACAGTGCAGGTAACGCAGCTAAACCTGAACCACTGTGATGCAGCCCAGCAACTGCTGTGTCAGACAGTTGCTGAATGGGGGACGGATATCGCCATCATAGCAGATCCTTACCGGGTACCCGCCAGGAACGGTAATTGGGTCACCGATGGGTCTCAAATGGCGGCGATATGGACAACGGGGAAATACCCAGTCCAAGAGTTGGTGTCTTCGACAAACGAGGGCTTCGTCATTGCCAAAATCAACGGGGTCTTCTTCTGCAGCTGCTATGCGCCTCCTCGATGGTCGATCGAGCAGTTCGGTCGAATGCTAGATTGTTTGACGGCTAACTTGATGGGGCGTAGGCCGGTGGTGATAGCGGGGATTTCAACGCTTGGGCCGTGGAATGGGGAAGCCGATCCACGAATCAACGGGGCAGATCCTGCTGGAATCACTGGCCATGTTGGATGTGGACTTGGCTAATGTCGGTACCAAAAATACCTACAGCTGGAACGGTGCCGAGTCGATTATCGACGTTACGTTCTGGAGCCCTGGCCAAACGAGTAGTTCGAACTGGAGGGTAGATGATGGCTACACTCACAGCGACCACCTGGCGGTTCGCTACAGTATCGACTATACGACCAGCATTCAGCGGACGGAAGAAGGGCGAGGCCTAGTCCTCGTATGTGGAAGACATCATACTTCGACGACGAGGTGTTTAAGGAAGCGCTCCGCCGCGAGCACAATACTCTCGGTCTGGAGTGGCGAGCAGCTGGTAACAGTATTCTCGCGTGCATGCGATGCCTAGTCCACCCTAGGAATGGGAGACCACCGGCTTACTGGTGGACTCAAGCAATTGCGAACCTGCGCCGCGCCTGCCTACGGGCAAGGAGGCGGATGCAGCGAGCACGCACAGAAGAGGAGCGTGTTGAACGACGGGTGGCGTTCGTGGCTGCTAGAGCCGCTCTGAAGACTGAGATTAGATCAAGCAAAAAAGCCTGCTTCGAGGGCCTGTGTCAAAGTGCCAACGCGAATCCATGGGGTGACGCCTATAGGGTCGTAATGGCCAAGACACGTGGGGCGATGGCCCTTACAGAGCGGTCTCCAGAGATGCTGGAGAGGATCATCGCGGGGCTCTTCCCACGTCACGACCCAAGCCCCTGGCCTCCCTTCGTGGAGCTGCCAGGAGCCAGGGTGGCCGACGAGGGAAGAGTAACTGTGGCGGAACTTGCGGGGATTGCAGAGATGCCTGGACGAGGGAGTCTTCCCTGAAGCATGAAAAAGGCAGAGCTTGGTCCTATTGCCAAAGGCGGGAAAACCACCGGGGGATCCGTCGGCATATAGACCAATATGCCTGCTTGATACGGCGGGGAAGGTGCTCGAGAAGATCATCGTCAACAGGTTGTTGATACGCACGGAGGGTGCGGATGGTCTATCGAGTAACCAGTTTGGCTTCCGAAAAGGTAAGTCGACCGTAGACGCTATCTTGTCGGTTACCAAATCCGCGGAGATAGCTATCCAGCGTAAGAGGAGGGGAGTTCGCTATTGTGCAGTAGTGACTCTCGACGTGAGGAATGCTTTCAATAGTGCCAGTTGGGCAGCTATTGCAGATGCGCTCCTGCTTCTTGGAATTCCCGAGTACCTGTACAAGATTCTCGGAAGCTACTTCCAGAATCGAGTACTGGTATACGACACGGAGGTGGGTCGGAAGTGCGTTGACATAACCTCAGGGGTTCCGCAAGGTTCCATACTGGGTCCGGTGTTATGGAACGTCATGTACGACGGTGTCTTGAGGTTGAAGTTCCCGGTGGGCGTGGTAATCGTCGGCTTCGCTGACGATATTACGCTGGAGGTCTACGGCGAATCGATCGAAGAGGTGGAGTTGACTGCAGCCCACTCGATCGCAATTGTGGAGGAGTGGATGAGTTCCAGGAAGTTAGAACTGGCTCACCACAAGACTGAGGTGGTTGTTGTTAACAACCGAAAGTCGGAGCAGCAAGCGGTGATAAGGGCAGGCAACTGCACGGTCACCTCTGAACGCTCAATCAAACTCTTGGGGGTAATAATCGACGATAAGCTCACCTTTGGTAGCCACGTCAATTACGCCTGCAAACGTGCCTCCACAGCTATAGCGGCATTGTCCCGGATGATGTCCAATAGCTCTGCGGTTTATGCCAGCAAGCGCAAGCTTCTGGCTAGCGTTGCTCTGTCCATACTGAGGTATGGGGGGCCAGCTTGGGGCACGGCCCTGCGTATTAACTGCTACAGAACGAAGTTAGAAAGTACGTATAGGCTCATGTGCCTAAGAGTTGCGAGCGCGTACCGTACCGTGTCGCACGATGCACTCTGCGTCATCACCGGTATGATGCCTATTGACATCGTTATCGGTGAAGACATAGAGTGCTTTGAAATGCGCGGCACGAGAGGCATCCGCAGGACTGTCAGGTTGCCCTCAATGGTCAAATGGCAGCGTGCGTGGGACAGTTCCACTAAGGGTAGATGGACACATAGGTTGATACCGGAGATAGGTACGTGGGTCAAGAGGCGCCATGGAAATCACTTTCCACCTGACCCAGGTCCTTACAGGCCATGGTTGCTTCAGACAGTACCTACACCGGTTCGGACACTCGGCCTCGCCTGAGTGTCCGGTGTCTGATGGTGTAGAGGAAACGTCGGAACACGTGTTGTTAGTGTGCCCACGTTTTCGCAATGCGTGACCACATGCTTGCCACATGTGGTCTGGACACTACCCCGGACAACCTAGTTCGGAGGATGTGTAAAGATGAAGTTGGCTGGAATGCCGTTTTATCGGCTATCGTCCAAATCGTCTCGGAGCTAAAAAGAGGTGGCGCGTGGACTCGAGGATGGCTAGTTCAGGCGCAAAAAAAGGTGGTCCAAGGGTTCCGAGTCGGCTTCATGGGTCATACCGGTGGTCATGCCCTGTGGTCGAATTCGATCCTTTTATCGAACAAGTGGCCGCGCGAAGAGCAACATGGTATCGTCGGGCGGGTTCCGAGCCCGGGGACGGAAAGGGGTTCTCGTCGAGGCTGGGGCAGGCGTAGGCACCGCGTCGGCAAGTCCCTATGTGTGTTGGCGAATAGACCCTATCGCAGAGAGGTCAATTTGGGGTGCACGCGGCATCATCATTCTTGATACCAGTCCTACAGAGGGAAGCAGGCGCGAAGTCGACCCTTCCCACCTTCCGAGGACATAGGGCGTGGTAAGGCCACCTGGAAAGCCGGCAATGCGCTGGCACGATACCATGGTGTTCTTCTAAAAAAGCGAGTCACGATGTTCGGTGCTGCAAGGACACGCAGCTAACCTCGAGGGTGCGTTATGCACTGGCCCCCCTTTGAAGCATTACTTTCTGGTTGTACCGAAGGGACGATGGGCGTGGCGGCAATGGAAACGGTTTAGCTGGTCGGGGATGCAGTCCTGCCTCCCTCATTGGAGGTGGCCCCTAACCCAGCACTTCCTGGTCAACCCAGGATGTCTGTTGAGCAGATTCCCCCTCCATTGTTTAGGAAGAAAAAAAAAACCGTTTCCATTGCCGCCAAGCCCATAGTCCCTTCGGTACAACCAGAAAGTAATGCTTCAAAGGGGGGCCAGTGCACAACGCACCCTCGAGGTTAGCTGCGTGTCCTTGCAGCATCGAACATCGCTTTTTAAGAAGAACACCATGGTATCATGACAGCGCATTGCCGGCTTTCCAGGTGGCCTTCCTACGCCCTATGTCCTCGGAAGGTGGGAAGGGTCAACTTCGCGCCTGATTCCCTCTGCATGGCTGGTATCAAGAATGATGATGCCGCGTGCACCCCAAATTGACCTCCCTGCGATAGTGTCTATTCGCCAACACACAGAGGGACTTGCCGACGCGGTGCCTACGCCTGCCCAAGCCTTGACGAGGACCCCTTTCCGTCCTCGGGCTCGGAACCCGCCCGGTTGACCGACGCCGCGAAAGCGACGATACCATGTTGTTCTTCGCGCGGCCACTTGTTCGATAAAAGGATCGAGTTCGACCACAGGGCATGACCACCGGTATGACCCATGAAGCCGACTCCGATCCCTTGGACCACCTCTTATTTGCGCCTGAACTATAGCCAACCTTGAGTCCACGCGCCACCCTCTGTATAGCTCCGAGACGATTTGGGCGATAGCCGATGAAACGGCGTTCAGCCAACTTCATCTTTACACATCCTCCGAACTATGTTGTCCGGGGTAGTGTCCAGACTACAGCAAGCATGTAGTCACGCATTGCGCGAAAACGTGAGCACACGAACAACACGTGTTCCGCCGTTTCCTTTAAACCTGTGCACACCAAACACTCGGGCGATGCCGAGCAAGCCAGCTGCGTTACCTGCACTGTAATTTTGCAGCACGCTTAAACGCCGGGCACATCGAACCCCCCATGGGGTGCTTGCTGTTCACAGCTTTGCTGGAACAAATCAAACAATTGGGAGGGTTCGTGCAGCATTGTGCCTTATGTCCCTCCAATCCGCAGCGACGGCAGAGATTGCTTCTGTCAGGGCCTTTGCAGTCCCATTGCTTGTGCCCCGGTTCCAGGCACTTGAAGCAAACTTCGGGTTGCTCGTATATGCCCACAGGGCATAACGACCACCCCACCTTGACGCTCCCTAACTTGACTACCTTGGAGGGGTCAGCTGCAGGTAGCCGAACCAATGCTACCTGCGTCCATGCCAGACCTTTCCGTAGCCGAACGGCTGCGGTGGGCGTCTCCACTTCACACTGTCGCCGCAGAGCCGTGACGAGCTCTTCGACTTCGGTGATCTCGTCCAGGTCTTTAACCCTTAGATTCACCTCCGTCGTGAGTGCCCTCACCTTGACCGTCTCGCCTAGGACTTCCTCCACCAACTTCTTGTAGGCGGCGCCCTTTTGCGAGACGCCCCGCTTTAGCTCGAGGATCATCTCGCCCATCCGGGTTCGTCTTATTCGCCGTACGTCGGCGCCGAGTTCACCAAGCTTGATGGCACTCCCCATCGCCTTCAAGACGTCCGAGTACTTAGCCTCGTCCGTCTTGATGACTAGGGCATCGCCCCTGGAGCGATTGGCGCCTACCCTAGACTTCTTGCTACCCTCATTCGCCTGGGCCTTATTTTCGGCCCTTGACGTCTTCGGTTTCCTCTTGTTCTTGACCAGGGTCCAGGAGGCGTCACCCCCCTCTATTTCCCTGGTCTGGGGCGGCTGAGAGTTCTCAGCCTGCCGTAACCCCTTACCAACGTCTTTCCTGGGTTTACGGACCTTTACAGGTCCTTCCTCCCCCGGTTTGGGAGGTACCTGGCCGGGGTTCAGCTTCCCAGCCCCACTAACCTTGTTCGGGGTAGTAACTCTCCGCGTTTTGGAGCGGCCCCCAGGGAGCTCATCGCCTGGAGACTGTCTCCCCCGTTTTTGTGTCTGCTCCGTTGGAGCAGTGACCCCCGACGTGCCCGCGAATACTTGAGCCTCAGTCTGGGTAGACTTTGGCACCACCGTCTTCGCTGGCACGCCTGAAACTGACTCAGTCTCACTGCAAGGTGGATTATTCAGGGTCGGATGAATTGGCACACTCCTTTCACGTCCATTATCTCTCTCAATAAAACGTTCATTCACAACAGGAACGGGGAGAAACGAAATGCCTGCCCAGCGAGATGACGTTATCTTGAATGAACATAAATTTAAAGTTTAACACTCAGAAACTTCTCAAAAGCCTGAAGGAAAAGTAACTTTAATTCAACACACTAAGGACGAGGCTTGGTGGCTTCTTTGTAAGCCCGGAAAAGCGATAACACAAACAACAAACTTATTACGGACACATCATCCACTTAGAATAGGGTACAAAGCTTTAAAAACCACCTCATTTTGGGATAACTTTAACAATTAATTACACGACGCGCACTACGACTTCCTCGGAGGTTACAACAGAAAAGAGAATTTTCATTGCCTTTGGCTGAGGTATTTATTATAATCGAGTGTTAAGATGGAGCTCAAACTTCGTCCAAAATACGAAGTTTGACATTTCATATTTCTCCGACCTTTGCATGTATGTTCTGATCAAAACTAGTAGTAACCTCTGTTTGTCAAATCTTTTTGGACATTTTCATTTGTTTCGCTATTTGTGTCACCGTTTGCATGAACGTGCATTGATATGAAACGGATGGAAATGGTGGATGAATTATCTATTTGTCAAAACAAGTAAGCGATTGCACTCTCATTGAATGCTGTCGGTTTGGATGGATACGGTTGGACAAGAAAGGAAATCTTGCGGTGGAGCCGCAAGTCAATCACATGAAACCGAACGGTTACACGCCCTCGGTCGATTCGACCTTGCCCGAGTCCGCGAATCTTTGGGCCTCAGTCTGGGTAGACCTCGACTCCACGGATTTTACAGGTTTACACTTGGCCGTCCGGACCGCCCTCTCCAGCTTGGCGTCCAGCATCGACTTTCGAAGTTTCAGCAAGCTCAGGGTGCCCAGGTACCCCACAGGCTCTGTTAAAGGCCTAGCTCATTATTTCACCCCCCTGACCATGCATCCCCTCGGCATGGGGTCGCTTAACGCCTTGGGATTAGGGGTTAGGGACGTTGGTCCCTTTGATCGCACCCCCTCACTCTAGCTGATGTCAGAAGGACAACAGTGCCCAGGCTGCACTACCAGCTAAGTACGCAACCCTTAGCTGGCGGTCGATTGTCATCGACAGACCCGTAGAAGCGTGAGATTGGAACTTGTGAGGACCAGAGCTGTGTATGTTATGACGATAATACGACCAGGCGGAGTAGCACAACGGATCAGCGAAGCCAGTTTCGGATTTGGTTACGGTGAAATAAAAACATGCGAGCTTACTGTTAATGAATATAATTAGAGTGGAAAAATACTTCTGCACTTGGGAAATGTGCTTTTGGAATGAAAAAGAAATGTCAAACATACATAGGGGTGTGACAATGTGTTTATCGGTTGTACTCACTAGGGGTGCTCGAAAGCACCATGTTGACAGGGGGTAGTCATCGCTCCTCATATGTTATTCCTTCCCAGATGTCAACTCACCATTTCGCACCCCCATGTGTGTGAGTCTGTTTTTGTATGTGTGTGTGTCTGTGCGCACTCACGTACCAAAATGTAGTAAAAGTATCACTCATTTTTAGGCACTCATCCTCAACCGATTTGCTCGCAACCAGTTGCATTCGGCGCAAAATCCTGTCCCATTTTTTCCTATTGAAAATTGGCCAAATCGGACTATGGGATCGGAAGTTATGGTCAAAATACTAATTTCACAACACACGAGAAAGGCTCCATCACCGCTAGGTGGATTAATTTATTTTTTTTAGGTCGAGGGTTGCGTGGACACCGGACCGACGCAGCCGAGTGGGGGAATCCGGGTTCAAGTTCGTGTAGTGGCCTTCCTTCATGTCGTTGCTCCAGATGGAGCCGTTTCGATTGCCGCGACTGTGGCCCCAGGCTTCATGTTTGGCTTTCAGGTCGCCCGCAATGATATACTGGCCTTGCCTCCGCGTAGGCTTGACGATGTCCCTCCGAAGGGCAGCCGATGATCCATCGCCGGCTTTAGCTTGCGTTGGACAGTACGCCGCCGCGATGAGCGTGATTGTGCCGACGGAATTGGTCACTTCGGCAGCAGGCGACAGTTGATGTTATATCGAAGTGCGATGGCCACACCACCTTCCCTGGACGGCCGGTCGAGTCGCACGATGCGGAAGTTTGGGATGTGGACGCTCACCTCCGGTTTCAGGTGCGTTTCAGTGATGAACGCCACGTCTATCTCTTTCTCTTGGAGGAAATCCGTCAGTTCGATTGTTTTGCTCTTGAGCAAGCAAGCGTTCCAGTTGACCAGACCCACCCTAGCAGCCATTTTCAATTATGAACATGCCAACGCAGCCGAGTGGTCGGCATCAATTGTTTCGGGGTGTAGAGCGGAGCATATTATTCAGGTGGGCCGTTTTCGTTCACCGGCTGCCGAGAGAACACAGAAGGAGGGAGTTGGGGCTATTAACTGGTGGATGGAGCTGGTGGTGCTGAAGCTTGAACCGACGCAGCTGCCGCTGCCAGTCGCTTGTGCGGTTGTAACGGTGGGAGAACTGGAATCACTCGACGGGGAGCCGCGATTGCCGGATAGTTCACCATGTTGACTACAGGAGCACAGTTGGTGCACTTGGGATCGGCCACCTCCATCTTGTCGCAATCGTCAGTTGGGTGGGGTTCGCCACACTTGTTGCAGCGCGGCTTCATGCGGCAGTTTCTGGTTCCGTGCCCGAAATTGAAGCGATCAATTCCCAGAGCTTTGGTCGCAGTTCCGGCGGGTCGCCTCTGATGAAAACCGGCGGGCACTTCTCCTTCCGCACTGGTTGAATTTGTGGCAACTGCGACTGCTGCTTCTTGCGCTTCTTCGGCGGATTGCCGGCGTCATCAAACGGCAACAGCGATAACACGCTGCTCTGCAAAAGCTGCTTGGAGGGGTTACCCGCACCCAGGGATGCCAGAATATATTTTCATATGTCTTCACAGTCGTTTAAAAATGTCTTCAAATGTCTTCAATATTAAAATAACGATTATTAGCGAGAAATTTCAAAATCCAATAGGTTTGTAAATTCAATAATCGCCTTGTAAAATCTCCATCAGTAAAGATGTAGAATAATATTTATTTTTTTAACGTACAAATTGTTAGAATTCAAGAGAATATTCTTTAAAATTATTTAATTTTTTCATGACGAGTTTCCCATGGATTTTGTACTGAGGCGAATTTTTAACAGAATTTTCACGTGGAATTCTTTCAATTTTTTTTAAAGAATACCCTGTTGGGATTCAAAATTTACTGTGAAATACTTGAAGAAACATCCAGAGAATTTTCTGAAGGAACTTCCGGTAAAATTTCTAGATCAACTTCTGGATAAATTCCTGATGGAGCTTCTTATAACTTCTTTTGGATGGAGCTTCTAATTACATCTGGAAGTCTCCTGAAGAAATTTTCCGAGGAATTCCTGTTGGAACATCCAAAGGATTTACTGAAGAAACCTCCGGAAAAGGAGGAAGGAAGTTCTGGAGGAATTCTTGGAGGAACTTAAGAAGGAATTCCTGTAGAAACTTCAGGATAAATTCCGGATGTTTTTTTCTGGAGGAATACCTGAAGGATTTTCCTGATGGATTTTTGAAGGATATTCCTGAGGAATTACTGAAGCAATTTCCGGTGGAATTCCTGAAGAAACTTCTGGAGAAATTCTTGGAGGTAGTTCTGGATGAATTATTGGAGGAGCTTCCTGATGTATTGCTGCAGAAATTTCCGAAAGCAATCCTGGAGGAAATACCAGATAAATTTCATAGTATACTTCCGGAGGCATTCTTGGAGAGTCATTCGATAACTTTCTTAAAAGATCTTCCAGAGGAAGAACCTCCGGAGGGATACCTTTTTGAGCTTCCGCCGCAGTCCCGGGAAAACTTTAGGAAAACATCCGGGAAGAACTACTGGAGGAATTTGTGAAGGAACTACTGAAGGAGTTCTGGAGAAACTTCTGGAACTTCTTCCAAATGAAGTCCTGGAGGATTTTTCGGAAAAATCCCTGAAACTTCCGGACAATTTCCTGGAGGGATTACAGAAAGAATACCAGGACGATTTTTTGAAGAAATTCATAGAGGAATTCGCAGAGTAAATACTGGAAGAATGTCCAAAAATATTTCTAGAAGAAAAAACAAAGGAATTCAAGGAAAAATTTAACAAAAGTGTGTGTCGGCGGAAGCCATCTTTACTTTTTTCTTTCACTGCCACTCACGACCGTTCGTCACAACTTTCTTCTATAAACTGACTCATGTCGGTTCCACGCCAAGCGGCGCGACACAATTTTTTGAATGTATCTTTTGCTCCGTTATTCGAATGTCATTTTCGAACTTCCGCTTTATAATTTCCGTTGAAAGATTTCAAGCTTATAATGAACAGTGTTGGCAGTAATAATAACTTCATTCAATATCGAATCAATTAACCGCTGTTCATTATATCTGTGCAGTGTTTTAATACTATTTATTGCCTAAACAAATAATTCTAAAATTATACGTTACGTTATCTTAATGATATCTACAATTTCCTCCACATCTACTCTCAAATTATAATATGTTGGAAACCACTACGATAGTATTGCTATACTGGGATACCTAATTATTAAAACAATTGTTAACCGTTGATTATAACAACAATTGACCAAGCATTTTTTTTTCGGAGAGAGAGAAAAAAAAACTTATCCATTAGGGTCTGTTCAAATATTGTTGTATCAAAACCTCTCGCGTGTAATACTCTCGTACAGTAGCGCCATTGTAACGAAGTAAAATGAGTTAACTCAAGGTGATACAGGAAGCACGAACAATCATCAAATCGCCATCATTTTATCATTGAATGATTATTTTTTTTTACTACGATTATGATTTTGAAAAAGTGTCACCGGCGCGTACTTAGTCGCGATCTATATGTTGATACGTTAACATTCGATACGACGCTTCGAAGTTTCGTGATGATGATGCTTTACTCCTGTGTTGATTTTTTTTTTGCGAACTTAATTTTTTAATTTTCACTTCCCCCTGTACTATGGTAAAAACAACTCAAATTTGACTCCTTTCACGGAGCAGTAGTTTTTATTTTAGGTATACTTTTTTTTTTGTATAAGCATAACGCATGCTAACGCTCTAGCACTTTTTGATGTTTTTTCAAACCCATAAACTAACGTCTCATATATGCCGTTCAACTGACAGACAACGCAGCATCGCAAGGTCGACCGATGTTTACTCAATGCAGGTTATCGGCAGAGAACTATGGATGACTAGCTTTATGTACCCGGCCTTGCTCGGAATAGCCAGTTTGGTTTGCAGTTTTCTTTTACAATCGGAAAATGATGACACCGATTGGTCAACAGGGTAATTGTGTTTACTCATTCATACTTTATCATTTGATTAAAAGAAGGCTTTTGGAAACATTGACTGAATTTGAAGAAGGGAACGTGGGTTTGAAAAGCCTTATTCCGGGCAAACGTCTTTTTCTAAAGATGGAAAAACATCCATCTATGCCATATTCCGGGCAAACGCATATTTTTAAAGAAGGGATCACACCCACCATTGCTTTATTCCGGGCAAATGCCTATTTTTAAAGAAGCAATCACATCCACCATTCAGAAGGAAACACATTAATCATTGCTTTTCACTGGGCATACCAATATTCCGATGAAGGGTAACAATTATCATTGTTTTATACCCAGCAAATGCCTGCTTTCTATGCAAGATTTTTCTGATGCTGTTCTTAATTATCCCAAACGTCCTTCATGTCGAATGACCTTAGGCCAAATAGTGTTATGTTAATGGCCTGCTTAAAATGACTTACCTATATCCACTAAAATCGTTTCCTTAGGACAGATAATATTTTATACAAATTTGGTTCAAATTGGTCGTGAGGCTCAAGATTTACATTGAGTTGATCGATTTCTAAACAATACCCCTCCCCCCATACCCTCCCTCTTTTGTAAAGAGCATCCCTAACCTCCTATCGTCCCTTCCTTAAGATAAAGAATTTGTGTTCCAAATTTGGTTGAAATCGAGCAAGGGGATCAGAATTTACACCGAGTTGATCGATAACTAAGCAATACCCCTCCCCTCACACCCTCCCCCTTTTGCAAAGAGCATGCTTAAACCCCCTATAGTCCCCCCCGTAAGATAAAAAAATGTGTTCCAAATTTGGTTGAAATCGGCCAAGGGGCTCATAATTTATACTGAGTTGATCGATAACTAAACAATACCCCTCCCCCCACCCCCTCCCCCTGTTCCAAAGAGCATGCTCAACCCCTATCGTCCCTTCCTTAAGATAAAGAATTTGTGTTTCAAATTTGTTTGAAATCGGCCAAGGGGATCAGAATTTACACCGAGTTGATCGATAACTAAACAATACCCCTCCCCCCAAACCCTCCCCCTTTTCCAAAGAGCATGCTCAACCCCCTATCGTCCCTTCCTTAAGATAAAGAATTTGTGTTCCAAATTTGGTTGAAATCGACCAAGGGGATCAGAATTTACACTGAGTTGATCGATAACTAAGCAATACCCCTCCCCCCACACCCTCCCCCTTTTCCAAAGAGCATGCTTAACCCTCCTATCGTCCCCTCTGTAAGATAAAAAAATTGTGTTCCAAATTTGGTTGAAATCGGCCAAGGGGTTCATAATTTATACTGAGTTGATCGATAACTAAACAATACCCCTCCCCCCACACCCTCCCCCTGTTCCAAAGAGCATTCTCAACCCCTATCGTCCCTTCCTTAAGATAAAGACTTTGTGTTTCAAATTTGTTTGAAATCGGCCAAGGTGATCAGAATTTACACAGAGTTGATCGATAACTAAGCAATACCCTCCCCACACCTCCCCTTTTGCAAAGAGCATGCTTAAACCCCCTATAGTCCCCTCTGTAAGATAAAAAATTGTGTTCCAAATTTGGTTGAAATCGGCCAAGGGGCTCAGAATTTACACTGAATTGATCGATAACTAAGCAATACCCCTCCCCCCAAACCTTCCCCCTTTTCCAAAGAGCATGCTCAACCCCCTATCGTCCCTTCCTTAAGATAAAGAATTTGTGTACCAAATTTGGTTGAAATCGACCAAGGGGATCAGAATTTACACCGAGTTGATCGATAACTATGCAATCCCCCTACCCCCACACCCTCCCCCTTTTCCAAAGAGCATGCTCAACCCCCCTATCGTCGTCTCCTTAAGATAAAGAATGTGTGTTCCAAATTTGGTTAAAATCAGTAAATGGGTTCAGAAGTTATGCTGGAACATACATACAAACATACATACAAACATACAAACATTGAGTTTTATATATATAGATAGATAGATAGATAGATAGATAGATAGATAGATAGATAGATAGATAGATAGATAGATAGATAGATAGATTGCATCATGACGTCATACGTTTTTTTTTT
The DNA here is from genome assembly GCF_024139115.2 of Armigeres subalbatus. Lineage (NCBI taxonomy): Eukaryota > Metazoa > Arthropoda > Insecta > Diptera > Culicidae > Armigeres > Armigeres subalbatus. The sequence goes on from NW_026942617.1 coordinate 35,710, forward strand.
TATATGAAGGTTTCTTTTTTTTGTTTTTTGCTCGTGCAATCGTCTATTACATGTTTCGAAGTACATATACACACGGTAGTAAATCGCGCAGTGGAGTGGTGCTGATGCTCTGGGAGCAATAGACGAATCCAAGTAAAAATAAGCGCATGGGGAGGATAGGATGAAAACAAAACCCATTCTTTCTGTGCGCGTGCAAGAGTAAGATGACTAATACTTGTGACAGATATATGATGCGGAAATCACTGTACAGCCTAAAATCATATATCTGTCACCCAGAATCACGTTGGTATTACCCAAGCAATGATGATTCTACGCTGATACGTACCCTGCTCTGCGCCCGTTGTATACAACGTTACAGGTACAGCGCAAAGCAAATTTGAATGCAAGCAATGCTAGTAACGCATACAATGGCGCCATCTGGTTGCGGTCACTATCCATCACTGACGTTAAAACATAATAAGAAAAATGAGTTTTTTCTTGTTGGAATATGAAAACGACCAATGAACGTGTTCGTCGGCGATATATTTGTATATTCTATTTTAGTTCAAACTACTTATTTTACAAATTTATATGCTACGTCATTGTCGGCGGAAGCCATCTTTACTTTTTTCTTTCACTGCCACTCACGACCGTTCGTCACAACTTTCTTCTATAAACTGACTCATGTCGGTTCCACGCCAAGCGGCGCGACACAATTTTTTGAATGTATCTTTTGCTCCGTTATTCGAATGTCATTTTCGAACTTCCGCTTTATAATTTCCGTTGAAAGATTTCAAGCTTATAATGAACAGTGTTGGCAGTAATAATAACTTCATTCAATATCGAATCAATTAACCGCTGTTCATTATATCTGTGCAGTGTTTTAATACTATTTATTGCCTAAACAAATAATTCTAAAATTATACGTTACGTTATCTTAATGATATCTACAGTGTGTAGCAAGTTTCCTCTGAATTTCTTTTAGGTAGATTTTCCTGTAGAAATTTACCTTGAAAATTGTGAGAAATACCCATTTAACACCAGCATAATTTCAATTTCTTATTTTTTATTCGTAAGAATTTTTAATGAAAATTAATTGAGACAATTTTCTTGTGGCAATTAAAAGAGATTTATTGTGGGAATTATGGAAATCAAGATGAATTTTCCGCTTAAATTTTAAAGGATTTTCTTTATTTTTTTTAACGGAAATTATTAAATATTAATTTTTACTGAATTTACTCTTGAATCTGAATCTTCTCTTGAATATAGACAAGAAATTCCTCATAATTTTCATCGGAAATTCTTTTAAAAATTCACAGAAAATTCAAAGAGTTTCCCGTCGAATATTTAGATGAAAGTCAAAATACCTTTTTACATACACGCCATCGGGAATTTTTTAACCAGTGCCTAACTCCAAGTCAAGTGCGTACGTATGAAGTCTAAAATGCGTTGCATTTATCAGCCAGCTAGTGTGAATGTATTTTTATGTTTGAGATTCTAAGCCCCAGACAAAGACTATTATAAATTTTGTATTTTTTTGCATAATTTACATATGGTTGGGATTCAGCCTAACCGCACCAAGCGGCTTTTTGACTAACTTGTGATATTATGTTCGCAAAAGACAAACGGAAAGTATTTCATGTTAAGTCATGCGTACATTTGTTGTAAGGGATCCTCAGCTATGGCGTTGAACGATGTCCGATGCGATTTTTGACCAAGTGAATCTATTACATGAAAACCTTGACAAAAAATTGGAAATATTTCATTGGCGTTTGGTGTGATTTGGCTAAACCCCGACCATATACAGTAGACGTTAGATAACTGCAAGTCATTTAACTGCAATGCTTTTTAACTGCAATTCGATAGTTGCAACCACGGGGATGACAAGCTACGCCATCTTTGTCACATCTTTTCTGAATCACCAATACGAGTGCACTGCTAATGCAACATAAACAATTGCGAGGGTGAAAATGATATAAAACGAACAAAGGCATAGTCAGTACCTTGTGCAACTAGCATTCTAAATAATTGAGCAAATAAGTTGAACATTCTTAAGTTTGAAGCATGGAATCGAGTGTAAAATTGTTTTAATTGATAATTCGTTAAATTTTTCTCTATTTTCTCATAATTCCCGGATAAAAAATATGATTAAAATATCATAAATTTTACTGTTACATCACCAATTAAAACATAATAATTACCATTGAATGTAATGGAATTTTAACAACTAAATCACATCAGAGACAATGGTTTTCCACGATAAAGTGAATGGTAAATGGGACTTTTACAATAAAAAAGGGGGGTTGTTATGTATCTTTACAATAAAAAAATCGAAAATTTTTCATACAAAATTCAGAGCAAAACAATTGATTTAACGGTTCTTTAATGGGATGATTTCGAAGGCCAAAACAATAGAAATCAATGTGTTTCAAATGTTTTTCTCGCATTTTTTCTATTGTTTTACAGTAAAAATACAATGGGATTTTAAATATATTTTACTTCAATCTCGACTTCAATATTACAATAAAAATACAATTCAATTTGTTTTAATGGTACTATTTTATTTAGTTTTAATTAAGTTTTAAACTTTATTTGTAATCAGTCAATTTAAATTTCGTTTCATTTAATATATTAAAATATATTAATTTTTAAGATAAGTCTACTTCAATTTTGATTAAGTTCAATTTAACTTTAATTTAGTTTCAATTTAATTTTAATACAATTTGATTTTTGTTTCAAAACGATTTTAGTTCATTTTTAGTTCGAATTTAAATTAGAATCCATTTAAATTTGAATTATTAGTGGTATTGTTCAGTGTGTTACTGCTATTCAGACCGGGATGCATAAACGTAGATTTCAGTCGCCGACGATGCAACCGGCTATACTCACTGAAGACGCTGTAACTGATGCTGCTCGCATTTGTTTTTCTGTGGAAGACGGAAATTATAAAATCATGTCAGGTTTTTTACAAAAAGTATAAGCCGAGAAGAAAAAGAAAAGTTACCTGTTTAATTTTTTATTGTATCCCGTTGGTGATGTAGCTCGATGATAGTCGCCGAACGATATTGAATCATCAGTGATGGTGGCAAGCTGCAGTATTTTATCATTAACTCAATTTCTGAAAAGGAACAAGGATACATGCTAACAAAAATTTTGCGAACTACTTCGGCGGTGTAAATCAAGGGACCCCTTCCTAAAAATTAATGTTATTTAGATTTCTAATACTTTTTTTGTGCTTAATGATATGTATAAGAAAAAACTTATACATTGCACTAGGCACATACATTCCAAACTTATACTTTTCATTAACTTATGAATGTTATTAGCTTTTTGGTATGGGATCATTCATTAGATGACATAATGAAGTGTACCGTCGTGCGGGGCTTCTTTTGAAAAATCAGGGGCTACTTTGGACATTTTAAAACAAGAATTATATCGAAAATTACTATAAAATTGTCATTATAACCAATCGGGTGTCTTGTTGATAGTTGGATGGCAACTTTTTGTTTCAAATTTGTTATTTTTTCCGTTTATTTTTTTCAAAAAATCAAAAATCCAAAGTAGCCCCCGGAATCAAAAGAAGCCCCGCACGACGGTATTGATATTTTCGAATATGTTGGTGCTTATAAGGTTTTAATTTATAAGTTTTTTTTCTTTAAGTGTTGAAAGATTTCTCCCACATCAAAGTGGTCCGGTATCATGATAATAACACTATAAATACTCACCACGGTACAGCGGCCAATGATCCGCTGTCGCTTGCTCGCAGAATCAGTATTTAAATAAATAAAAGGAACACTTCGTTTACTTCGTCTTTCCACATATCACAAACAAAACTGTACACGCTCATCTAAATCAAGTCATTCTCCAAGTAAAATTATATGTGAAAGATTTTGTTCCTTTGAATTTTTTAAATTTAAATTGATCAGAACATGAATATTTCAAGACCTGCAATTAAAATATATATTTGAAAATTGGTAGAACGTTTTTTCATGTAATAATGAAAGTTATTGTTATTTTATTGTTTTCAATTGTTATTTCATCAACATAATGGATCAATGAAATATTCTAAAATTTTATTTTTATTTCCGTTAAAACGGATTATCTGATCATCGAGATGGAATACCTTTAAAGTTTGTTTAATTTTTGGATGAGCAATATAAAACATAAGCGAACAACTAAAATATTATAGAATGTATCGGTCACATTTAAATGTATTGTACTTTTAAAGTAAGTACAATACAAGATTTTTACAACCGTTGAAAATCTACAATAAAAGTACAATTGATTGTATTATTTACCACATAACCAATTGTATTCCAATGGAACATACCATGCAAGGTACTGTAATTTTTTATCCGGGTTGTATCATGTTGCATTATTGAGTGGTATGGGCGTTTTGCATCATATTCTCCTGTAAAACGTAAACATTCAAAATTGACGCACATACTATTACAAAATAAATCAGTATTGGGGTAATTTGACACTGGGGGATAAATTTATCCCCCAAAAAAGAACGAACAGGCAAACCTGTCAAAATCCATAGTAAAAAAATTAGATGTCGCTCCTCTGGTTGCAACAGATTCGCAGTTATCGGACCGCTAAACTTCAAACTGATGTCAAACTCAATGACAGCTGCATTGCGCTGCACATTTAGATGCACTTTGATTGCATCTGACGTCGATTGACAACCGTTTGACGTCTAGAATGCGTTGCAGTTATCGAACGGCATTCGTTAACTGAAAATTAAATATGTTGCAGTTATCGAACGGCTACTGTATAGAAGTCGCAGAATTTATAACTAAGAAATGAAATTATATTTTCTCTCGCTGGCTTATTGATTGTCTTCAAGTATCTTCAAATAAGTAGATAAGTCTTCAAATATTTTGAAAAGTCTTCAAAATGTCTTCACGAAATAAATGTCTTCACAGAGATTCAAATGTCTTCAAATTGAAGACATGTCTTCAAATCTGGCATCTCTGCCCGCGCCCCTAATAGCACAGCGCTTAGGCACATAAACAACAGCTTACTGAATCTTCTTTTCTACCCGTGGCTAAAGTGCCTGCATTATTCAAGTGGTGCAATACTCCTACCTTTGTTATCAATTCTGTCTCGTTACCTGTGGCCACTTTGTTTTTTTTTTCCTATACTGTTATTAACAGTGATGGTTTTTGGTGGACGGTCAGTGGTCTCGCATCTGCCTCGACTACCTCTCCACTGCCGATTATCAACTAAAAGCTGCTCTACCCATATACTGGGATATAGAAATGATTCCCACGGGTCCAGTTAGATCCATCGAAACATGCGAAGAGATGTATGTAACTACACTGAGAAAATTATTTATATTGAATATATCTGTCACACACATTTTTTTGCAATTCAGGGATTCAAATATATTCAATATGAATCTAGACATAAATTCAATAACTGTATATTAGAGACCACACAAAATTATTATTTGATTATAGATTCTATTTGTACTTCGCGAGGTGTGTGTGCACTAATAAATATCATTAGTTAAATTAATGGATTTTTGGCAACAAAATGTGTGATTTTTTTTGCTACGACACGCTATTGCCCTTTTTGACAAACTTTTCAAAAGAATTCATATTATTGATATTTTAGAACAAAAAATCGAAAAAGTGCTACAATTTAAATGGGGATTAACATTTTCCCGAGTTTGGACCAACAACAAGTTATTGATAAGAAAATTATTTTGAGCTTTTTAGTGGAATGTTTTCACCTGTCATAAGACGAGTTTATACAATCCCATTGAATTCCACCACTTAATTGTATCTTGACAGATACGTATTTCGACCTCAACGGTAAGGCCGTCTTCAGTGTCTCGTACTTGACTCGATTCGTCGAGTCAAGTACGAACGTATCTGTCAAGATACAATTAAGGTGGAATTCAATGGGATTGTATAAACTCGTCGTATGACAGGTGAACAAGTTATTACTTCAGGCTTAAGGTAAATATTTTTTGACGGAGAACGTAGATTTAAAAAATACCTGGCTTTCTTTCAGCTCTAACCTAAAAAACATTCATTTGTAATCCATTAATAATTGCTATTTTCTGTTGGAGTTTTCAGAGCTCACATCCCCCCCTCTCGTTTCATCACCATAATAGTATTCGAGCCATTGTTCATTTTGATTGGCAATATTTTAAATCTCATCTACACAGTTAGATAACAAACACATACACTGGAGATACAGCAAGATGGGAGTGGATCTTTGGTGACGATGATCGGTGAATCAACTACTGGGTGACAAGAAAAAATTAACGGGTAAAATATAAATTCTTGGAGCTTATCTTCGGTCCGAGTATGGGATTTTGACTCGGTATTCCTATAGTAGGAGTGCAGCCATATGTCAAATTTGACAGGCCTTCTTTCGTTTGGAACCGTATTTAGCATGGGTTTCTTTGTTTCAAAAGTTTGGTGAAAAGTTAATCAAACGGATTATTATCATGATGCAGCAAGAGGTTTATCTAAAATTGATAAACAAACATGTGTCAAACGTACACGCTTTGCCAAAACATAAACATGTCTGATGGTGTTGCATTATTCCTTGTATGCGTTAATTGTGTAAAACTTCATCTAAATACACGCTGGGAAAATATTTGCAGTGCGCGGATTTTTTCATTGTCAAAAAAGTTCTTATAGTATTAGAATTAACAATTCCCGGTAGGATTATTATCCGATAGTTATGTTTCCAAATTGTTTCACTGCAACATATTTACATTACTTCCAAATAAAATAATGAAGCACCATTTTAGTCGAATCTTTTTGTAATCATATATGATTGCTTATTGTTGAAAAAAAAAACCATAAAAATGAACAACATGCTTCTTTGATTTTTCCTTTATTTTTAATGTTATGAAAATAGGGGCTACGAAATGAAGTACCGCGACAGAAATCTTTTTTTTTTTAAGAAGAGAACTCCTTCACCACTTCAGCTCTACGTCCCCTTAGCGCTCAACGTGAAAAAATAATCAAACTTAATTCTTTTTCCATTGCTTGACATGTTAATAATGAACAAAGATTGGAATGAACATGACTCTATAATGATGCGATATTACGATTTGCTTAAAGACGATCAGCTACAGAATTGCTTTCGGTTCTCTCCTAGTGGTTGTCCATTGTTTCGCTACTGCAATTGCTTTGGGGTGACATCCTCCCCCTCTTTAAGTTGCAATTTATAAAGCGCCTCCAGTTGACACAAATTGATGCTCTAAGACTAGTTTGTTTTTGGTTTAGCTTTGTGTGTGTTTGTTTACATTAACAATGATCATAGAGAGTTAGAATACACGCAGAAATGATGAAGCGATAACATCAGCTCAAATGCAGTCAAATAGGATAGCCAATTAAAATTTTAAGATTTACTGTTCAATAGGAACACGTCATTCTGTCATTCTACTTTGATATGATTCGTCATAAGTCTACGTGGGTTGCTCTGATCGCACTAATGGTCAACAGATGAAATTTCAAAGGTTACTGTGATGTTATCGCTTCAAACATGCGCCTGCCATTTGCCTCTATGTAACGATTCTTTTGTTTTTGTTATTTTGGTTCCCCATCAAATTTCACAGCAAATTGTATCGCTTAGCCTATCGGCTTGGTTAAAATAGTATTCCCCTACATGTGAATAATTGCTTAATAAGTGTCGCCGCTGGTTCGAATCACAGAAAACACACAGTCCCACGCTCGATCGGTCCCCTGCTCCGTCCTACTTGGACAAGTTGACCACGTTCTGAAATAGGTCCGAGCAGTCCTGGCCTAGAAGAAGGTTCTCCACCTGTTCATCCGAGAGACCATCCCGTGCAGGATCCGACGAGCGTTGGAAGAGAAAAAAATCACTCCCCGTACCAGAACCCGATCCGCTCCCCCCTGTCCCGCCGCCGATCGTGCCATCACTGCCGTCCCGAGCGACCTCCGATTCGGAGTTCCGTCGCTCCAGTGAGCGTCCGATCCGCTGAATCCCCTGGGTAAAGGCATCCTTGACGCGGTCGCCGGTATCGATGATGATGTCCAGGCTCTGGCGCCGACCAGAACCAGACATTGTGGGAGTG
>NW_026942618.1:0-16951 GCF_024139115.2 Armigeres subalbatus
TGGGATGGGGTACGATGCAAACAAAAACCAGAACCCGGTATGCCGGCTATTGATCGCGTCTGATCCTTTTTATCGGAGCTTTCGTTGTTCTTTTTTCCCCTTGCGACAAGCTGCTGGTAATCAATATCGAACTTCTTTGTAATCATGCCATGGTGTTGGATCATGGATGTAGGCAAGGGGTGACTATAAAGGGAGGTGGCGTGTGGTTTTAGTGATTCTTCATTACTTTCTATACGGTTTGCAGATGGGAACTGAAACACTATTCATCAATTTGATTCCATATTATCGAATATATTTCCTAATTTGTAAATCCTTTCCTTCTACAAAGAATAAAGATTATTTCTTGAACAATATTTCAAATTCAAACCTTGTTTTCTTTAAGTCATTCATTCATATCAACCCCATGAAAAATGTGTATCTTTAATGTTGTCCACACCCAACCATCGCATGTCAGATTTTCTTACAATTCTGCATGAGAACCTGTCAAAATCTGCATAGTAACTGGGCATATGCAAAATTGTTATATATTGTAAGAAAAGCTTGGAAAATTGTATTGTCTTAAACAACATTTGTATTAGATTCCAGGAATTTTGCATATGCCCAGTTCTTACACAGATTTTGGCAGATTCTTATACATAATTGTTAGAAAATCTGACATCCCCTGTTTGGGTGCACCACTCAGGTTCCTAAAAACGTGATCATCAGCCTTTTCAGTATGAAATCGTTTTAGTATGTGTGATATGTCAAGGGCACCATTTTCTAACGATAAGGAAAAATAATATTCAGCTGATAAGTTGCTTTACCACTCGAGAGCGAACGGTGTAAAGTATCACTCGAATATGCATCGCCTCTCGAAACCTTTACCCCTTTTTGCAGTTCTGGCTACGTTAATGGACACTGTACTGCACATGAGTAGGTTCGGAAACCCAACTGCGTGTTTCGAAGAAGTCTCCGATATTAGTCTTCACAAGAGGATTCAATATCAGTCAAGATGAATCAATCGGCTTCTTTCTCTCGGATGAGTGACAAAACCGACAACTTCGGGTTGTTTTACACCCAATGTATACCACGAGATGGCAATCTTCTAATGGCGGACGACTTCCTCTGCAACGAGTGAGGTGAAGCCGTATCGAATGGGTGTGTATGAGACTCTCCGTGCCATTGGTAAACCTAATTTATTGCATATTGCTTCGCGCAACGTCGTGTACACACCATCGGTAGAGGTATGTATGTTATAAACGTTACTAATTTCCTGTTCTCGGTATCGGAGTCAATTACAGCTGGATTGCTCAAGGAAGCCCACCAAGGAAATTGCCACTAGCAGTGGGGTAAATTATTGCCCAGCCGGTGTACCACCGAGGCTGCAGCAGGTAAGCAGCTACTGCTCACAATCTGGCCACAAATCTACCGGGAACCATCAAGAGGTCCTCATCATTCAGCCATAAAGGTTTCCGAGCTGAGGCTGCTGCTGCTGCTGCTGCTCCATCTCCCAAGCGGAGGAGCTGCAACGTGCAACAGCATTTGAAGATGTTTTAAATTTAATGCCTAGACGGGTTTCCTCGCGGCACAGTTTTATGCAATTTTTATTACACATTCCATTTGCCCAGGTTAACGGTGCGCACTTTTCGGTCTCTAATTTGGAAAAGCACCGGCGGTAGTTTCCACTTACCCGGGTGCTTCAGTTTCACAGCTCATAAATCAGTGTTACCGTCGCACCTCGTAGGTTCGGCTGCTGCTCATGGGCCGTAAGGGGAAAACGAGCTTAAAAAGATTCATTTCGTAGTGCTGAGCTGTCGCCATGAATTTTCGTCTCAGTTTCCACCAGGTTTTGCTAGGTAAACGATACGATACGTAGGTCTGACGGTAGTAAGTCAATGATTCGGAATGAAATGTCTCCTCTGCTGTGTAACACTCTTTGCTTCAGTTTAGGAGTACCCCGTGTAACGTTAGTAATAATCAATTAAGAGTAGACAATTTGAAATTCTCTAATAGAGGTAATGCGTGTAAAGGAGGTTTACTGAATATCGAAGCGTCAGTCAGAACAGACAATCGAAAGTTTTCTGAAATAGCTAAAGGATATATAAGTTTGAGTAACTGAGAGACCCTATGGATTCAATTAAAACTGTTGTTGAAGAATCCATAGATTCCTCCAAGGTTTTGAGTAAATAGAAAGTTAGGACATTCTCCTGGATGAATAAAACAAGTACATTCCAAAATTCAATCCATTCAATGGACATTCCTGTAAATATTTTAGGTATGTTACGAGTACTATTTACATACATTAATTCAGTACTTTCAATATTATGTAATTCTTATAAAGATACATAATGTTATTAAGTAATTCTTAGAACCAGTGTACAGATCGAAAATTTATAGGCGGCTGCCTGCCTTTGGCGATCGACTGTGACGTGGGACGAAATATTATCTAAGAATGTTTCTTTGGTAGTTTCTCCGGAAGTTCCTCCAGTAATTTCTCCGGAAGCTCCTCAGGCTATTCCTGCGGATATTCCTCCGGAAACTCCTCCGGAATTCCTCCGGAAGTTCCTTCGAATTCCTCCGAAGTTCCTTCGAATTCCTCCGTAAGTTCCTCCGGAAATTCCTCCGGAAGTTCCTTCGAATTCCTCCGGAAATTCCTCCGGAAGTTCCTCCGAATTCCTCCGAAGTTCCTCCGGGAATTCCTCCGGAAGTTCCTCGGGAATTCCTCCGGAAGTTCCTCCGGAATTCCTCCGGAAGTTCATCCAGGAATTCCTCCGGAAGTTCCTCCGGGAATTCCTCCGGAAGTTCCTCCGGAATTCCTCCGGAAGTTCCTCCGGGAATTCCTCCGGAAGTTCCTCCGGGAATTCCTCCGGAAGTTCCTCCGGGAATTCCTCCGGAAGTTCCTCCGGGAATTCCTCCGGAAGTTCCTCCGGGAATTCCTCCGGAAGTTCCTCCGAATTCCTCCGGAAGTTCCTCCGGAAGTTCCCCCGGGAATTCCTCCGGAAGTTCCTCCGGGAATTCCTCCGGAAGTTCCTCCAGGAATTACTCGGGAAGTTCCTCCGGGAATTCCTCCGGAAGTTCCTCCGGGAATTCCTCCGGAAGTTCCTCCGGGAATTCCTCCGGAAGTTCCTCAGGAATTCCTCGGAAGTTCCTCCGGGAATTCCTCCGGAAGTTCCTCCGGAATTCCTCCGGAAGTTCCTCCGGGAATTCCTCCGAAGTTCCTCCGAATTCCTCCGGAAGTTCCTCCGAATTCCTCCGGAAGTTCCTCCGAATTCCTCCGAAGTTCCTCAGGAATTCCTCGGAAGTTCCTCCGGGAATTCCTCCGGAAGTTCCTCCGGAATTCCTCCGGAAGTTCCTCCAGGAATTCTTCCGAAAGATCCTCCGGGAATACCTCCGGAAATTCATCCGAATTCCTCCGAATTCCTCCGGAAGTTCCTCCGAATTCCTCCGGAAGTTCCTCCGGGAATTCCTCCGGAAGTTCCTCCGGAAGTTCCTCCGGAAGTTCCTCCGGAAGTTCCTCCGAAGTTCCTCCGGGAATTCCTCCGGAAGTTCCTCCGGGAATTCCTCCGGAAGTTCCTCCGGAAGTTCCTCCGGAAGTTCCTCCGGAAGTTCCTCGAATTCCTCCGGAAGTTCCTCCGAATTCCTCCGGAAGTTCCTCCGGAATTCCTCCGAAGTTCCTCCGGGAATTCCTCCGGAAGTTCCTCCGGAATTCCTCCGAAGTTCCTCCGAATTCCTCCGGAAGTTCCTCCGGGAATTCCTCCGGAAGTTCCTCCGGAATTCCTCCGGAAGTTCCTCCGGAATTCCTCCGGAAGTTCCTCCGGGAATTCCTCCGGAAGTTCCTCCGGGAATTCCTCCGGAAGTTCCTCCGGGAATTCCTCCGAAGTTCCTCCGAATTCCTCCGGAAGTTCCTCCGGGAATTCCTCGGAAGTTCCTCCGGAATTCCTCCGGAAGTTCCTCCGGGAATTCCTCCGAAGTTCCTCCGGGAATTCCTCCGAAGTTCTCGAATTCCTCCGGAAGTTCCTCCGGGAATTCCTCCGAAGTTCCTCCGGGAATTCCTCCGGAAGTTCCTCCGGGAATTCCTCCGGAAGTTCCTCGGGAATTCCTCCGGAAGTTCCTCCGGGAATTCCTCCGGAAGTTCCTCCGGGAATTCCTCGGAAGTTCCTCCGGAATTCCTCGGAAGTTCCTCCGGGAATTCCTCCGGAAGTTCCTCCGGGAATTCCTCCGGAAGTTCCTCTGGAATTCCTCCGGAAGTTCCTCCGGAATTCCTCCGGAAGTTCCTCCGGGAATTCCTCCGGAAGTTCCTCCGGGAATTCCTCCGGAAGTTCCTCCGAATTCCTCCGGAAGTTCCTCTGGAATTCCTCCGGAAGTTCATCCGGGAATTCCTCCGGAAGTTCCTCCAGGAATTCCTCCGGAAGTTCCTCCGGAATTCCTCCGGAAGTTCCTCCAGGAATTCCTCCGGAAGTTCCTCCGAATTCCTCCGGAAGTTCCTCCGGAATTCCTCCGGAAGTTCCTCGAATTCCTCGGAAGTTCCTCCGGAATTCCTCCGGGAATTCCTCCGGAAGTTCCTCCGGAATTCCTCCGGAAGTTCCTCCGAATTCCTCCGAAGTTCCTCCGGGAATTCCTCCGGAAGTTCCTCCGAATTCCTCCGGAAGTTCCTCCGAATTCCTCCGGAAGTTCCTCAGGAATTCCTCCGGAAGTTCCTCCGGAAGTTCCTCCGGAAGTTCCTGAAGTTCCTCCGGAAGTTCCTCCGGAAGTTCCTCCGAAGTTCCTCCGGGAGTTCCTCGGAAGTTCGGGAGTTCCTCCGGAAGTTCCTCCGGAGTTCCTCCGGAAGTTCCTCCGGAGTTCCTCCGGAAGTTCCTCCGGGAGTTCCTCCGGAAGTTCCTCGGGAGTTCCTCCGGAAGTTCCTCCTGGAGTTCCTCGGAAGTTCCTCCGGGAGTTCCTCCGAAGTTCCTCCGGGAGTTCCTCCGGAAGTTCCTCCGGAGTTCCTCGGAAGTTCCTCGGGAGTTCCTCCGGAAGTTCCTCCGGGAGTTCCTCCGGAAGTTCCTCCTGGAGTTCCTCCGGAAGTTCCTCAGGAGTTCCTCCGGAAGTTCCTCGGGAGTTCATCCGGAAGTTCCTCCGGGAGTTCCTCCGGAAGCTCCTCCGGGAGTTCCTGCGGAAGCTCCTCCGGGAGTTCCTCTGGAAGTTCCTCCGGGAGTTCCTCCGGAAGTTCCTCCGAAAGTTCCCCCGGAAGTTCCTCGGGAAGTTCCTCCAGAAGTTCCTCCAGAAGTTCCCCCGGAAGTTCCTCCGGAAGTTCTTTCGAAAGTTTCTCCGGAAGTTTCTCCGGAAGTTCACTCGGAAGTTCCTCGGGAAGTTTCCCCGGAAGTTCCTCCGGAATTTCCTCTAGAAGTTCCTCCGTGAGTTCCTCCGAAAGTTCTTTCGGGAGTTCCTCCGGAAGTTCCTTCTGGAGTCCCTCCGAAAGTTCTCCAGGAGTTCTTCCGGAAGTTCCTCCGGAGTTCCTCGGAAGTTCCTCCGGGAGTTCCTCCGGAAGTTCCTCCGGAGTTCCTCGGAAGTTCCTCCGGGAGTTCCTCCGGAAGTTCCTCCGGGAGTTCCTCCGGAAGTTCCTCCGGGAGTTCCTCCGGAAGTTCCTCCGGACGTTCCTCCGGAAGTTCCTCCGGGAGTTCCTCCGGAAGTTCCTCCGGGAGTTCCTCCGGAAGTTCCTCCGGGAGTTCCTCCGGAAGTTCCTCCGGGAGTTCCTCCGGAAGTTCCTCCGGGAGTTCCTCCGGAAGTTCCTCCGGGAGTTCCTCCGGAAGTTCCTCCGGGAGTTCCTCCGGAAGTTTCTCAGGGAGTTCCTTGGAAGTTCCTACGGGAGTTCCTTGGAAGTTCCTACGGGAGTTCCTGTGGAAGTTCCTCCGGGAGCTCCTCCGGAAGTTCCTCCGGGAATTCCTCCGGAAGTTCCTCCGGGAATTCCTCCGGGAGTTCCTCCGGGAATTCCTCCGGGAGTTCCTCCGGGAGTTCGTCCGGGCGTTCCTCCGGGAGTTCCTCGGAAGTTCCTCCTGGAGTTCCTCCGGAAGTTCCTCTGGAGTTCCTCCGGAAGTTCCTCCGGAGTTCCTCCGGAAGTTCCTCCGGGAGTTCCTCCGGAAGTTCCTCCGGGAGTTCCTCCGGAAGTTCCTCCGGAGTTCCTCCGGAAGTTCCTCCGGAGTTCCTCCGGAAGTTCCTCCGGGAGTTCCTCCGGAAGTTCCTCCGGAGTTCCTCCGGAAGTTCCTCCGGAGTTCCTCCGGAAGTTCCTCCGGGAATTCCTCCGGAAGTTCCTCCGGAAGTTCCTCCGGACGTTCCTCCGGAAGTTCCTCCGGAAGTTCCTCCGGGAATTCCTCCGGAAGTTCCTCCGGGAATTCCTCCGCAAGCTCCTCCGGGAATTCCTCGGGAAGTTCCTCCGAATTCCTCCTGAAGTTCCTCCGAATTCCTCCGGAAGTTCCTCCGGGAATTCCTCCGGAAGTTCCTTCCGGGAATTCCTCCGGAAGTTCCTCCGGAATTCCTCCGAAGTTCCTCCGGAATTCCTCCGGAAGTTCCTCCGGGAATTCCTCCGGAAGTTCCTCCGAATTCCTCGGAAGTTCCTCCGGAATTCCTCCGGAAGTTCCTCCGGGAATTCCTCCGGAAGTTCCTCCGGAATTCCTCCGGAAGTTCCTCCGGAATTCCTCCGAAGTTCCTCCGGGAATTCCTCCGAAGTTCCTCCGGGAATTCCTCGGAAGTTCCTCCGAATTCCTCCGAAGTTCCTCCGGAATTCCTCCGGAAGTTCCTCCGGAATTCCTCCGAAGTTCCTCCGGGAATTCCTCCGGAAGTTTCTCCGGGAATTCCTCCGGAAGTTCCTCCGAATTCCTCCGAAGTTCCTCCGAAGTTCCTCCGGGAATTCCTCGAAGTTCCTCCGGGAATTCCTCCGGAAGTTCCTCCGGAATTCCTCCGAAGTTCCTCCTGGAATTCCTCCGAAGTTCCTCCGGGAATTCCTCCGGAAGTTCCTCCGAATTCCTCCGAAGTTCCTCCGGGAATTCCTCCGGAAGTTCCTCCGAATTCCTCCGGAAGTTCCTCCGGGAATTCCTCCGAAGTTCCTCCGGAATTCCTCCGGAAGTTCCTCCGGAATTCCTCCGGAAGTTCCTCCGGGAATTCCTCCGGGAATTTCTCTGGAAGATCCTCTTGGAACTCTTCCGGAAGATCCTCCAGGAATATCTCCAGAAGTTCCTTCGGAAGTTCTTCCGGAATTCTTCCGGATGTTTCTCCGGGAAATCCTCCGCAAGTTCTTCCGGGTATTCATCCGGAAGTTCTTTCAGAAATTCCTCTGGAGAATTCTCCGGAATTCCTCCGGACTTTTCTGGGAATTCTTCTGGAAGTTTCACCTGGAATTCAACCGGAAATTTCTCCGTGGACTCCTCCAGTAATTTCTTCGGAAATTCCTCATTAGGTTCTTCCAAAAGTTCCTCCGGCAATTCTTCATTAAGTTCTGCCGGGATTTCCTCTGGAAGTTCCTCCGTGAATTCTTTCGGAAATTGCTTCAGCAATTCTTACGGAACTTTCAGAAGGAAGTTTCTCTGGGAATCCTTCGGGAAGTTACTGTGGAATTTTCTTTGGAAGTTTTTTCCGGAAATTGCTCCAGAAGTTTCTCTGGAAGTTATGCCGGAAGTTCCTCCTGAAGTTCCTCCTGGAGATCCTCCGAAAGTTCCTCCGTTAGTTACTCTGGAAGTTGCTCCGGAAGTTGTTCCGGAAGTTTCTCCAAAAGTTCTTCCTGAAGTTGCTCTTAAAGTTCCTCCGCAAGTTCTTCCGGAAGTTCCTACGGAAGCTTCTCCAGGAATTCCGCTGGAAGCTCCCCCGGAATTCCTCCGGAAGTTCCTCCAGGAATTCCTCTGGAAGTTCCTCCAGGAACTCCTCCTGAAGTTCATCCTGGAGTTCTTCCGGAATGTCCTCCAGGAGTTTCTCTAAAAACTCCTCTAGTAATTCTTCGAGAAGTTCCTCCAGGACGTTACTTCAGGAAATTCCATCTCTAAGAATTTACCCTCAAATTAATTCCAGAATTTTCCCAGAAATTCTTCTACGAATTTCCCAGTGGATTCATCAGACACAAATATCGAGATTGCAGCGGTTGCAGAATAAGATTATGCGTTTGATTTTGAGATGTAGCAGATTCACTTCCTCAACTTTTTGGGTGGATGCTTTGCAGTGGCTCTCGGGGAAGCAAAGAAGTGTGTATTTGACAATGGTCTTCATGTTTAAAGTAATTAACGGATTGCTGCCTCGATATTTCTGTGATCGAATTGAAAGAGGAAGTGACATTCATAGATATAACACTAGCAACGCGGAACATATAAGAACCCCATACTTTTTGCATGGAGCTTCACAAAATTCTTTGTTTTTAAAGGTATCAATTATTTCAATTCGATGCCTACACATATCAAACGTGCAACGACATTATCACAGTTTAAGAGACTTTGTGTTTCACACGTAAAAGCTGCCTTTTAAGCAGCTACTTAGTTGACTTTTTATAATTCAATAAATTTTGTATCTTGACGAAGTTTGACCTACGGATTGTTTGTTTGGACAATTGTATTTTTTATTTATTGAGGCACTGATAAACTGTTTTGTTCGCCTCGATGATGATGATGGATTTTATATAAATTGACGTAATTGTAATTTGACCTTTTTGTGTAGTCTACAAAAGTTTGAGTCTCGCGCGCGCAATGCAGATATGGATAATTTCTAAATTCATGTACAGACTTGCGTTTTTTCAACTGTTTGAATGATTCTAAGGATTAGTAATGGGCTATATGGTAGAGTTTTGTTCCCGTGGTTGATCCGAAACTTTTGATATCGACGGAGCGGTAGCACAAGTTTTAGTTTTGTTGACGACTTAGATTATTAATTTTATTGATGCTTACGAGTGACAAAAGTTAAGTGGTCTTGTATAAAAATGAAACGCGAATCTTGGTGAAACTTTTGAAATCTGTGCGTGAGGTATCACAAGTTTTGAAGTTTAGTATAAACTCGAAGTATCACTATTGATGCTTATGAGAATCTGTAGATGAGAAAACAGTTTTTTTCCTTAGTTTACTTTTTTTGCTGGATAGTAATTGAAAGTTATGTAATTCATATCTGTGATGGTAATCAGACCGTTTTTGTTTTTTGCAAATCTGATTAAATTGTTATTATATCAGATTCAATTAATAATTAAGAGATAAATCGTCTAGTTCAAACCTTTGTAGGGATATGTAGCGGGACCATCATCATCATCATCATCATCCATAACCTTATTTTATCAATTCCTCAGAACAAGTCTGCAAATATTACCTTCATCTAAATATTCACAGCAACTCCTCAATATGTACTCCAGACAATTTCTTTCGTAACCGCTTCAAAGGAATTTTTGTACAAATATCCGAAGAAGTTCCGAAAAGATTTCCTGAGACAGCATTTCTTCAAGAAATGCCTAAAGCAATTTGCAAAGGAAATCCTGGTTTGAGCCCCTGGAGCTCGTATATTTTTTTGAATGATCAATCTATCGAATTTTGGATGGATTCATCAATGGACTTCAATTTTTGAATAAATCACTGAAATGCATCTAAGAAATCGAAGTTCTTGAAATAATTCCTTTAAATAGTTTCCTGAAGACATTTCTGCGATGACGCTTTAGTCACTATGTGATAATGACTGGCAATCATATTAGAACTAAATAAACTTCACTTAACAGCAAAAATCCATAGCAATATTGGCTTGGCATCGAAATGCTTAGTATAATACAACAGTTGATATCTCGGCGATAATTTGTTAAATGCCACTGAAAAAAAAACAGATGGCAATATTTTCTCTCTTCTCTGCCTTTTACATTTACTACCTTTTGATCAAGCACAATATTTTTTAACAAAATATAGTCGATTCACTTGTCATAAGCTGAGTTCGTATGATCCCATTTCATTCCACCACTTGTGTGTAACTTAAACAGATACGTATTTCAACATCAACAGTCTTCAGTGCCTTTTACTCGAATCGACTCTGAAAGTTCCTCCACCAACTCGCCCGGAAGCTTCTCCAGGAATTTCTTTAGAAGCGCCTCCAGGAATTCTTCCGGTAATTCCTTCAAAAAATGCCAGGAATTCCTCCGAAAATTCCTATATGAATGTTTTAGGATGATTGCTCATTCTCCTAAGAACACTTTATAAATTACTTCGCAAACTCTACATAAATTACCACAAGGACACTTCAGATATGAAGATTGTGAAATCTATATTTAGAAAATCTTACGCGCATTACTCTGGGAATTCTTCCAGAAATTCCTACCCAGGGATTCACTCGGAAGGTCGGTTATAAATAAATTATTCTGAAATTATTTCTCCGGAAATTTGTTGACGAAGCTGTCTGCTGTGTGTCGATCTTCTTCTTCTTCTTCTTATTGGCATTACATCCCCATACTGGGATAGAGTCGCCTCGCTGCTTAGTGTTCATTAAGCACTTCCACAGTTATTAACTGCGAGGTTTCTTAGCCAGGTTACCATTTTGCATTCGTATATCATGAGGCTAACACTATGATACTTTTATGCCCAGGGAAGTCGATACAATTTCCAATCCTAAAATTGCCAGACCGGCACCGGGAATCGAGCCCAGCCACCCTCAGCATGGCCTTGCTTTGTAGCTGCGCGTCTTACCGCACGGCTAAGGAGGGCCCCTGTGTCGATCTAGGTGACAGTAAAAGAAGATTTCGCCCTTGGCTACGATATCATTTTTTTAAATAACTTATAGTATTAGAAAAATTAGCTTAGCTTCGTTTTATTAATCTGTACATTTCGAGTGCTCCTCTACGCCCTCAATCTTCCACCAGGTTGAATCTGTAATCCACTCCTTCTTCTGAGTGCGCAGCTCACCCAGATTGTTCTTGCTTGTTGCGATAAAGGTATTTTTGTTATTCTCTTCTACGCTGCCGGCTTCCAGAACATCCGCTGCCCGAGTTTAATGTTCCTTAACGATTCATCTCTTCACAGGTGTATCTTCGGGGCAATGCGTAATCGGATCTCGCCAATTTGACGCGATGTCAGCGCTGCGTTTATTCTGAACATCAAGAAGGCTTCGCCTCCATTTTCGGCTAATGCAGATGTGGCCGATTTGATTTTCAGTTTTTCCATCACGAGAGACCTACATAACTTTGTGCACTGTTCAAGGGGGTTGGGGAAAGAGCAATCCTCCAATCATCATGTCCTTATTGTCACAGAATTGAAACAGCTCACCGTTTTCACTCATTTCTCCAAGATCATGACGTCCCATAACTCGCTCATAGTCTGTGTTGTCGGAATCGTAGCATTGAAGTCGCCCATGTAGATCTTGATGTCACCTTTCCTTGTCCTTGTCCTGTAACTCGGCAACATCAGTTGGCACATAACATTGGATTATAGTGAGGTTCCTATTCCGTGTTCTGAATCTGGCAATGATTAATCTCTCAACGCTAAGCAGGAAACCAACTCCTCGGTGTCGGGAGCATTGTTTCCTCGAACACCGATGGTAATTTGTGTGCTCAAAGTTTGGCCAACAGACTTCACCCAGTCCCAGGATTCATACATTTACCGTATGATTAATTAAAAATTTAAAGTAAATATTTACTTTGCGTATAATCTCATGAATCATAGAGGTAAAAAGATAGAAGAATAAGATGGACGCATCCAGCAAATATGATGTTCGGTTTAGGTTCGATTGGGTAGACCAGGAGCACAACGGTTGACGTGTGTGCTGTGGAGTATTGCGGTGTGTCTAACTTCTTTTTTTTAACTTACAATATTTTTCACTTGCTTCGGTCAGTATCATGCCAGCAATGTTGAACTAACCTGCACAGAACAGAGCCTGATTGCTTCCCATCCCGAAAGAATACATTCTTTGCTTCAACCTTTTAATTAATTCAAAACAAACCATAAAAAAGTATTATTGGCTATGTACTAAGGATGAATATATCACATTACCTTCGCATGTAAAACCAAGCAGTCGATAGCCAACAAGGCTTAACTCGGAACAAGCTGCCTCGGTATCAGTCGATAGGATTAATGTATTGTTATTTGCATCTAACCGACGGTAAATTGGCAATGATATGTACATTCTGAGCACCCTACTAGTTTGATATGTAATTTATTAACGTCTTTCTACTGTAAAAGTGACCTTACATTTGCACTACGCAAAACATCATGTGCCTCCGACCCTACTACTCTTATTCAATATTCCATTGCTTTTCCGTAAAATCGCAAGACGTCATCAATCGATGTCATCCCGACACAATTTTCCGTTAATTCATTGGAATCAATCAGTTCAAATTTGTCTGTCTATTGAAGGCGGTGAAACCGGCGGCCACGAGGTCGATGACAGCCCACCAAGAGTCAGCCGTCATACACAGCCAGACTGACAACCAGCGGCGCGGCGGTCTATCCCGTGGGACTTGGGTACAAGTGTGTCACCCTCTTAAAATTAAAATCACGAACAACTCCTCCCTCCTCGGTGCTGGTGATGTGCTACAAGAAAGCCATTTCCGTTTCATGCTTTTTCGATTTTTCCGCATCAATTGTGATTGTCTTTTCGGAAAAGAAGACGGTGTTGACGGCGTCGACGGAAAACAAGAAGAGGTTTCTCGTCAATCAATTAAAGCAATTAGGCTAGTTATGCTTGAGTTTTTATTACGGACGGAGTTTGCTAGAAGATGTTAACTCACGGCTTTTGAAAATATTTCTTTACTAGCAAATGATTAAGCTCATGAAAACCTTTTGATAATCAATTTATGTGTCAAATTTTAATTTGTTTTTCTATTTTTATCAAAGAGACTCTCAGCCCACACATTTACAATATTAACATGCATTTACATTCTTGTGTTCAGTAACCGTTTGCTCTGCTGAATGTTCAAACTCTAAACACATCCGAAGGTATTTAATCACTTCATAAATAAACTAAAAAATCGGTCAGAAATGAATTCCGTTAACAATGATATACAAAACTTGATGTCTCATTTTTGCTACAAGTATCTCAGCTATAGATAGGTTATTATTCGTGGCATTCAGTAGCTCATTTACAAAAATCTGCGAACTAACCGAGGACTACATCCTAAAGTAGTATCTCAAGCTTAATTGTAATGCTCCAATGAGAATGACTATGGGGAATAAAATATCACGAAGGATTCTATTTGAAACACATAAATGAATTTACGTCGGTAATGCTAAATGTGTTTTTCTATTGCAGTCTGTCAGTCTATTTTAAAGCAAATTCATTAGCAAACCAATTTAAAAAAAAGCAATCCATTACTCTCTGACTTAATATTTTTCGTTCGATTTTACTTCATTAAATTATAAAAATAAAATTGTTGCCACTTCATCTGCTCTTGATATTCAAGTTGATATTGCACAATAGTTCGAAGAGTTCTTTGCTTCAATACAAAACTGAAGTAATTAAAAAAATCGAGCTATATTCCTATCAAATTTGTTATCAGATAGCTACACTTGGGCTACAAAACTAATTTTAGAACTCTACATACAAAAACGTTACGAGGAGGCTGGTGGGAATGAAAGTGCCAATTTTGGCTTTTTATGTTATTTATGAATGAACCCTCGTATTGTAGCAATATTCAATGTTAGCTTGTTTGAAAGTATGTACACTTCGAAGTTGCTAGTCGTTATTGGCCGAGAAGCAGTGCTGCGAATTCTCAGTCTCTGTGAGTGAAATTTGTAGGATAATAATACAATTGCTTTTAACTCGCACTTCCTAGCAATGAAGCCACTTCCCCCTGGGCACCAGGCACCAGGTACTTCCAAAGTGGCCTAATAACTACAGGGAATCTGTGAGGTTATTCTGCATTACGTATTATAGCATCTGTTGATAAATTTTTATTTTAAAATCATGAAATTACTGGGAAAGGGATTTTTTTGATGCGACACAAATCGATTACCCCAACGGAATCTGGAATATCTCCGGAATTATGTTACGGACTGTCTCCAGATTCCGGTGGATATTTGACCAAGTTAGGTCGGTACAGTAAAGGTTTACATAAATATGGGAAGATTCGTGTCTGTATTAGAGATGGATTTATGTCTGAATCCGGGTGACTTTCGTGTCCGAAGTCCAGTGCGATTTGTATCCTAATCCGAATAGAATTTGTGTCATAATCCAGAATAGAATCGTGGCAAAATATGAGACATAGAGATAAGTGTCCAAATCCGACAAGGATTCATGTCCCAAACCGACAAAGATTCGTGTTCAAATCCAACAAGTATTCGTGTCCGGACTCGATAAAGATTCGTGTCCGAATCCGATAAAGATTCGTATCCGAATCCGACAAGTTTTCCTATCCAACAAGGATTCGTGTCTGAACCCGACAAGGTATCATGTCCAAATCCAACAAAGGATTCGTCTACAAATACGATAAAGATTTATGTCCAAATCTGACGAGGAGTCATGTCCGAATCTGATAAGGATTCGTGTTTGAATCCGACAAGGATTCTTGTCCAAACCCAACAAGGATTCGTGTCTCAATCTGACAAGGATTCGGGTACAAATCCGACAAGAATTCGGGAACAAATCCGACAAGGATCTGGTAAGGATTCGTGTCCAAATCCAACAAAGATTCATGTTTGATTCTGATAAGGATTCGTGTCTGAATCCGACAAGGATTCATGTCCGAATCCGTTAAGGATTCGTGTTTGATTTCGACAAGGATTCTTGTCCGAATCCAACAAGGATTCGTGTCTTTATCCGACAAGGATTCGTGTCTGAATCCGACAAGGATTTGTGTCCGGATCCGATAAGGATTCATGCCCGATACAAGGATTCATGTCTGAAGCCATGTCCGAATCTGATGAGGATTCGTGTCTGAATCCGACAAGAATTCTTGTCCAAATCCAACAAGGATTCTTGACTCAATCCGACAATCCGTGCTTGAACCCAAAAGAGATTTGTGTCTGAATCCGCTGGGAATTAGTGTCCGAACCGAATCTGGGTGGACTCATATACGAATCCAAGAGGGGTTCATGTCTCAATCCGAGATGCGGTCGTGTCCGAATCCGAAAGCGATTCGAGTCTGAATCCAAGGAAAACCGTGTCCAAATTCGGAAGGGATTCGTGTCCAAATTCGGAAGGATGCATGTCCAAACTGGAGGGGTTCGGGTCCAAATTCGGGATGGATTCATGTAAAAAACACACAACTCAGGACCAATGGCGTCTTTATACCAAGGAGGATCGCGCTTCGTTCGACCGAACTAACGTGCACTTAAGAGCAATAATTAATTATAATCGGTCACAAGACCTACGATCTCCTGAATCAGCCTGCCGCCTCACTAAGGATCGCGAGCTGCTGTTTCGATGTTTTAACGCAACCATTATCAATTTTCGAGTTTTCTCTAGTCGTTGGTTAATTTTTCTCACGAACAACAAAGCGAATACAAAATTCTATCACTATGTCTTTGTTTGCTCTCAAAGGCTACATGTGAAAGAAGTCGAACCAAGCATTGACCTAAGATCAAAGACTAGAAGTGGAAAAGTCATAAACTTCTGTAAAGGTATTGAATAAGCAATATACATATGCTGGTTGTAGGACAAAAGGTCGAAGGTCAAAAGGTCAAAGGACAAAACGAAGGTCAAAAGGTCGAAAAAACAAAAGGTCGAAGGGTCAAAAGGTCGAAGGGACTTGGGGTCGAAACAAAAAACTTGAGTCAAAAGGTCGAAAGAGCAAAAGGTCGAAGGTCAAAAGGTCAAAGGACAAAACGAAGGTCAAAAGGTCGAAAAACAAAAGGTCGAAAGGTCAAAAGGTCGAAGGGACTTGAGGTCGAAACAAAAAACTTGAGTCAAAAGGTCGTAAGGATAAAAGGTCGAAGGTCAAAAGGTCAAAGGACAAAACGAAGGTCAAAAGGTCAAAAAAACAAAAGGTCGAAGGGTCAAAAGGTCGAAGGGACTTGAGGTCGAAACAAAAACTTGAGTCAAAAGATCGAAAGGGCAAAAGGTCGAAGGGTCAAAAGGTCGAAAGGTTAAAAGGTTGAAGGGACAACGGTTGAAACAAAACATATGAGTCAAAAGGTCGAAGGTCAAAAGGTTTAAAGGACAAAAGGTCGAATAAAATCTGAGAAGGACAAAACGCCGAAGGTCAAATGGTCGAAAGGACAAAAGGTCGAAGGGTCAAAAGGTTGAAACTAAAAATCTGAGTCAAAAGGTCGAAGAACAAAAGGACAAAAGGACGAAACAAACAAAATATAGAACTTATTGTTCTAGGACAAAAGGTCAAAGGTCAAAAGATCGATGATTTTCTTTCGAGTTTCGTACATTTATATTTATTTGTGTATGAT
Source organism: Armigeres subalbatus (assembly GCF_024139115.2). Taxonomy (NCBI): domain Eukaryota; kingdom Metazoa; phylum Arthropoda; class Insecta; order Diptera; family Culicidae; genus Armigeres; species Armigeres subalbatus. The sequence continues at coordinate 16,281 of NW_026942618.1, forward strand.
CTGATTTTCATTGTTGAATTTTTCCTTCTTTAGTCAAAGACTGTTCTTTCTGGTTTCGCCTAGGTTGACCGATGTGGTGTTTGTGATCGGTTGAGTGGATTTCTCGCGGGACAAAATTGTGTGTTTCTAAATTGTAGTAGTGGAAAAAAATAGTGTATCAGTGAAAATTAAGTTAAATGAAAGTCATCACTCCATATCCAAATGAAGTTTCAAACAAGAAAGGGGTTTTGGCTGAGAAAAATGCTGAAATCCACTGGATCTAAAAGCCAAATAGCTACCATATTTTTTTTCTATATGGATTAGATTGGTAACAGTATGGTTGGTTCAAATGTGTATATGTGATATATAGTTCCTCTGTGCCATCAACAAATGCACAGATAGGTACAGGTAGAAGCTAATGGAAGAAATGAGAATGCAAGGCGTGTAAATATTGAGAAAAAAAAATCTCGCTTTTGCACGGTTATATTACAAATGTTATATAAGTGGAAGTTAGCTAGAGCCTCGAAAGGGGCTGGAATGATGTGTTGTGATGTGCGTGTTTTCAACGGTGACACATCGCTGATCAGGTACATTCAGCCATCAATACATCTGTAGAGTCCGACACCACGAAAAAGGAATTGAAAACAGCTATGTGCTTACTCACGAGTGCCGACTGAGTTCTACCCCAATTT
>NW_026942619.1:0-23002 GCF_024139115.2 Armigeres subalbatus
CTCTACTAAAACAGTGGAATATCCAGTAAATCGCGCTCAACAGAATCATGAGGTTATTTTTGTTAAGGTCCTTATATATATTCACATATTTATTGGTGCATTGGAAATCTTGAAAATGGTGCATATTACAAAGACACTCAGCTATTGTTAAATACTCGATTAGTTCGATATTCGCAAAAAGGGACAGCACAAAACAGACATTTACACTTCTAAGAAAGATAAGAACAAAATGGGCAACCGCATCAGCATCACATTTCCTTGAATGGCCGTCAAACGAAATGGAGCAACGCTGATGCGTGTCAGGAAATCTGGTCTGAAACTAAAGAGCGCAAATGAGGAAGCGAATAAAGATCAATAGTTTTTTGCTGAATACGGAAAAGTTAATGCGTAAATTTTGCACTATTGATCGATGATTTTCACTAGAGAGAAAGAGAGCGCCGAATGAAACCGAAACAATCAGAACTGATACAGAAGAGGAGTATCGACAAACTTAAACAATAAAGAGCGACTGGTTGTCTTGGTTGATTTTTAAATAATTTGATCTTAGATTGAACGGTCGTCGAATTGCTTTTTGTTTAAAATTCTAACCTGCTGCATTCTTTGGTCATTTCTATCTAAAACGCCAGTTACCAATTGTACATCGCCCCGCATGTTGATGTGGGGGTCTCGTTCTGCCGCCAGGTCCAGTACTCGTAGCCGGTTTACCGAGAGGCCGGCGATCACTCCGCTGAACGGCCGCTCGATACGGGAGCGTCCGTTGCGGGAGATCTTACCGCCGACCTGGACGTTCGACATTGACGTGAAGCTGGTCGATTGGTGACCTGGAGCGGGAAATTCGGCATAAGATTGATCGTTGAAGGACGTTTACAAACGATACATACCAGTAGGAAATAACGTCTGAACATTGTAGTCGTCGATCTGGAGCGTAGCGTTGGCTCCGGATCGGGTGAAGCGCACGATATGGTAATTATTGTCATTGACTTTGACACCGATCTCGCCTAGGGGAAGATCGTGTGATCCTATATTGTACACGATGAACACATTGCCCTCGACCTGTTTCAAATGATATAAAAGTTGGTTGTGGGTTAATATCAAAGTTAACGTGTTGGAAACCTACAATCTCCATTTCGATGTAATCCTGCGTCGTCAAGCTTTCGATTCGTAGCAGCACCGCGTCCGACTTAGTTGTTACGAAACCTAGTGCGACATTGTCCTCTTCCGTGTCAGGTTGCCGTCCAGGTGGGAAAGTGTATTGAATCAGCCCTTTGTTGGTGCCGAATTCATACGATATGGATTCTGAAATGAACAAATTGAGTCAAGTATTTGACATAACAAAGCAAAAACCAACTCACCGTCGTAGCAGGTCGGTCCTGTAAACGAAGTCATGTCGCACTCGCAAGCGTACGCATTCCACTGCTGGACGCAGATCCCTCGGTTGGCGCAAGCATTCTGACTACATTTGGTGGGGCCTTCGCAGCCTGTCACGACCAATGAACTCGGCACCACTGCGTCCTCTGTCAGACTTGGCGTCGTATCGGCCAAGTCCACGGAGGCCATGCAACCCTCGAAACCATTTCGGGAAGCTATGCTCGACGGCAATCGCGAGTACATGTCCTTAAAAACACCGCCTACGTATAGGATTCCTTCCAACTCCAGGTGCATATTGTTTCCGCTGGCAGTGTAGATTTCGATGGATTCATCAACCGCCAAGGTATGCGTTTTGGGTCCCGGTCGTCGAATACTGACCGAGTGCCACCGATTGTCGTTCATGTGAATCCTGGCTTTGTCCCGAATTGTGATTGGTCCGTCACCCAGATCGAATACGTAATGGATGTGACCGTTGACCAGTTCCACAGCTACGAAGTCGCTTCGTTTGCCACCATTGTAAAACAGCAGACCATTGGGTTCCAGTGTTTTGAACCGGAAATCGATGAACACGGACGAGTACGCCTTCAACATTGGCAAACCAACGTACGAGTGCTTCGATCGGAAAGTCGCTGGCAGGTACGGCGACCCCGGTGGAGAGTTGATGAAGCGTGCCGTCAGCTTAAACGTTGTTGTTGGTAGCGCGGAAAGCTCCGGTCCAAGCGTCTTTACAAGGTCGATGTAGCTGAGAAATAGATGTGGATATAACCTGTTGGTATTCTTCTTCCAGTAATATCGTTACTTAACCGAAGAAAATAGTTAATCAGTTATTATGAACAGAAAACCCTTAGAACCGCCCTAAATTGTATTCTTCATTGATAATCATGAATGAAAAAACTAAATATAAGATCATTCGAACTCTTCTACTCACCGGTGTCCATTGTAGACGAAACCCTGAAGCTGCCCGACAAAATTCGGCATGGCGGCCGTCATCTGGATTTCCTCCTCGGCGTGGAACAACCCGCCCAAATGCAGCGACTTCACCTCCAGTGTGCTGTGCCGGCCGAGGATTGCTTCCGCTAGATTTTCGGTATTCGGTTTGATCATTGGGACGCGCGTGATAGGGTGTGGGTTTGTGAGTGTGTTTGGTTCGGCGCGTGTGTGTTTGTGTGTTTTTTTTTCAAATTATTGTGCCGCCATGTGGTGAATAAAAATGCCACGTGTGGTTTTGGTTTCGCCGGCGATCATTTCGATGAAGGAAAGGAAATTACAATGTGAAAGTGACATAAAATGGAGACAGAAAGAAACACACAGAGAAAATGGAAGAAAGAGATAAGAAGAGAAAGAAGAGGACACATTCTAGTAAAAACGATGAACAGTTTCGTTTCTCCTCTCTGCGTTCGAGAGAGAATTTCGCATATTGGTAAATAAAAAAACTTTTCATAATGCATATCATATGGGTTTATTACTAAAAGGCAATCTTGTGAAACTTGCTTGGGGTTGAAAGGCTGTTTTGTTTGATTTGATTTGTTCTGATTGGATTTTGACAGGGTGGTGGCCGTGAAATAGTGGAGAAGTTCCGACTGGGAGTGGTGAGTTTGGGTGTTCGAGGGGATCGATGGGGCGTGTTCACAGGTGACGGTTTGGTCTTACACACACAAAAAGCGTTCCGTTCTTGTTGTGCACCGGAAGAACTAAACAGAGTGCCAGATTTGTGGATTCCGATCATTGGAAGGAAACACAGGTAAGGGAAAATCAAACAATATTCAGCCGTAAAAAAAAGCGGAACTAATTTGCCTTATGAAATTGCTTCTGAGGATGATGATCTCTATTGCCATACCATAACAATAATAATAAAATGGTGGAAATGGTGTCGACGGCTGCTGTTCCGATAATGGAAGTGGATTCAGACAAAACGGTGCACATTTCAAAATTAGACTGTTAAACGTGGTGGGTGATGGGGGAATTCAGAGTTTTGTGCAGAGTGTCTGGTGCTCTTTGGGTGACACGTGGTGAATCTGGGGTTTTCGTTCAAACGTTGTGGTATATTATTTGGGAGTGCATTATTTAGCATTCAAAAACGAACAGAACTGAAGTCGTTGAGGGTGCTTTGTGAAAATAGATACAAACAAACTGATAAGAATAAACAAATTAGTACAAAATATATCTGATAGTTGAATATTGGGTAAAGTGTTCTACATCATAGTTTGGCATTATACTGATGATTGTGTTGATGATAACTACCACGAACAACTACCATGAAACAATATGAATATAAAAATAGATTGAAAAACAAAATCTGTTGTAGTTTAATATAACATAAGTAGGAATGTGAAGTAAATTCAACAGTCTATAAGGGGGGATAATGTCTAGCATATTGTCAAAAGATGGAAAAGAGTCAAAAACAATTGAAATGAAGGTACTGTCCGTTTAAGTTTGAGTCGATTAAGGAGTTACATACAGGGTCTACATTGTCAAGCTGCAATGAAAGCTTTGTCTGAAATAGGAACCTTATCCAAGCAAATATTTTTTTTTTGTAATATCTTATAGTATTGTTTTGATCCCAAAGAAAGTCTATTATTAATAATTAATAGTTTATTATACTGATTTTTTAAACAAAAATATTTTGTTATGTGAGATGCTTTTTAATGCATATTTATCCGATGCAAAAAAGACCTAGACGTTCTCATTTCCGAAGAATTTTTCGTGAAATCTCAGAATAAAAAAAACCCTTCTGAATGTCGAAGAATTTCCACCACAGCGGCGTGTAGATTCATGAATTAAGAGAATTTAAAGCGACTGCAGAATAGACTGCAAGGGGACACCTTTGATTCAGTCAGGATTTGATTAGTTCCACATGATTCAGTTCTAGGCCTGATTCGAGACCTGCGGAGTCTATTCGGAAAGTCAGAGGAGGAAGAAGTTTATGTTTACAAAAGCAGTTTCGTCCTTTTGAATGTTGGTGCCAAACTGTGCAGGAGTTGGTCAACAAGCTGCCGTCGAACTATCGGTAAGCAACTACGAGAAGTCGAGAGGCACAAACTCTGTGAAGTCTGCCTGACTCAGGGGGAGAAGGCGGAGCACTGAATCCGTACCCCGACATGTGCTGGTTCTAAAATGTAAACAACAGTGTTAATTCTCTACTACCTTTTTGTTATGGCGTGGCAATTTTTATGCACACACACGATTGCGCCCTAACACTGGTTCTAAGCTTCGATGCAGAGTACACGAGCTTTGTTCGCCAGTGACAGGCGTATGAGGCCCTTGGCCTTAATACTCATAATGGTGGTCGGTGTTTTACGAAATTTCGTTGTATGATGCGGAATTGACTTTGCTGCAACGGGTAGAAGAAACAACACAGTTACAGAAAGCGAAGTGATTTTACCGAATGATGTCTGCGGTGATATACGTTAGTTGGTAAGCGACAATATGATACCTTTTTCATAGACGCTGGTGGATGCTATGGAGGCATAACGGCTGAATGGCTCTGTGCCGAAATTACGTAACGCGTGATAAAGAGGGAGCGGGATTGAGCAACCGTTACTTATTCTGTTGCAGGGGGAGGGGGAGTTAAGGAATGGTTACGTAACAATAGTAACCAAATTAAAAAAAATCAAATCGGTTACGCAATTTGCATTAATATAATGTCCTGTCTAAAATGAGGATAACACATAAAACAAAACAACAACAATAGCGGTTTTTTGTGCTGTTTTTATATCAATTGGGCATTTCCTCAGTGAACGTTACGTAATTAAGGATGGGGTGGTTGGGTCTAGTTACATGTTACTTGGTGCTCTACGTAGTTGTGCACAAGGCAGAAGGAACACTCGAGCCGCTAATCGTCACGTGATCTGGACCCATCAACCGGATTGAGAAAGAATATCGAAAGACGTAGTTGATAATGTCGGCGAGGTGTTCGAGAGAGAAACTTCCATTGTTTAACACGCCAACGGTGCCAAAGTTACGTGTGTGTCCGAGAATCATTTCTTGGGGGTGCCGAACTTTCTGAACGGCGTACCAATGATTCTCATTAGGTTGAACAATCTGCCCCGTTGACACCACGTATTGGGAAGCCAAACCAACCGATGGCTGTATGATCGGCAATGGGCTTGACGAACTACGGCAGTCAAGAAGCGAAGGCGGCCGTACGTTAATCTTCATTCCGTTGGACCGTTGAGCAACCAGCAATTGCATGACTTGATGCGACAGCAGTACGTGTTGGATGACACAGCGTCTATGTCGTATGACATACCAGAACTGATGGAGGAGGAAAAAGCTCAAGAGATCCTTGAGACGATAACAAAGTGAGAAGGTGACCGTTTCAAAATAAGGTTGCTGTAGCACCAGGACGAGAGAAGATTCTCCGACAGCTACCAGATGGCCATAAGCGGGATGAACGCACTAGGCATAAGAAACCTGGCAACATACGCCTGATCAGGAGCGCTTTAGTGGCTGTAAATCCTACATTCGGAGCTGTTCTAGGGTCCGGGTATATAGTTCCTCTCCCACGAGTAATCTGCTTTTTCATGAGATTCGTTACGCCAGTCGCCTATCTTAGAAAAATACTTATCCAGGACCTGTAGCTCATGGGCTGCCAGCGAAACGCTGCTCATGGGCTGCCTCGCTGACGAAACCTTATTCAAGAAGTGGATTGCTGGACTGCTGCATCTTTTTGGATGCGTTTAGAATGGGTTACGGGTAAGTGGCGTATTTTCCAGCCGTGGTACGAGCAGAGGTGATGTGCGCGATTGTGACAGGTCGAGGGAAAGCTGTCGGTTTTACGTCTGGAGCTTCTAGCAGCGATACTCGCTGCACGAACGTTGCTGACGTTGTGCAATACCCTGGGCCGGATTTAGGGGGGGGGGGGGTCGGTGCGGCCGTGGCCTCGGGCTCCAACAAATCTTATGTACTAAAACAAACATTTTTTATAAATTTTGGGGGCCCCAAAAGCTGTCGGCCTTGGGGCCCCCTTCCGGCTAAATGCGGCCCTGGCAATAACATGGATCTTGTCCGATCTTCGCCGATACAAGCAGCACGTCGGATTTCGTACGAAAGAGATTCTAAGCCTAACAAGGCTTATATATTGGCGTAGTGTGCTTCCGAAGCATAATGTGGCAGACCTGTTGACGAAGTGAAGTAAGAACCAGTATATATACTCAAATAACGTGTGGGTACGAGGATACCATTGAGCAGGAATGACCGAGGATGAGTTTGCCGCCAACGAATACGACTGATGCAAATCGGGAGTTCATCTATCGCTACACATCGTGGAGGTACCAGCGGTTCTTGTGGAAGTGAGCCGCTACTCGAAGGGGAGGATCCTGGTTCGTATAGTGGCGTCGGCCATTTGTGTCGAACTGTGGATCAAAATCTCAAAGGTACAGCCCAATCGGGTTGTACGCAAAGGTGACGTAGGACCACGTAGCTATACGAAATGGATGGTGTTTGTCAACATAGTTTGTGTCTCTTTATTAACATTGAGCAAACTGCTTGGGGGTCATTCGAACCGAATAGCTGCTCCCAGTTGGATGGACTTTGAGTCTCCAACCGTGGAAAAGGGATTAACACAACTCATAGGCCGCATCATCGCCGAAGCCATTCGTCTAGCTTTCTGTAGAGGAATCCCAGAAGACACCATCCTCAAAAATGACCGAAATAAAGGAAAAATAAGCAGAATCGGTAGCGGCGCGAATCCAAACGCAAATATATTTATTTGCAACGTTCAGGTTTTCGCTCGCGATGAAAGCATACGTGTATCGTTTTCTATGGCACCGGTGAAAGGAAGTTCAAGAATTAATTACACACAGTATTGGCCGTTGAGAAAAATCTTCACCCAGACGAACAGACTATTCGGCTTAAGTTTTCAAATTTATCCGTTTGAACGAGAATGCCGATTCTGAAAATATCTTTTATTTGCGATAATGCGCCTTTTCAAACACTAAAGCAGCTAAACGAATATTGCCAATAAGGTGGCGTCCTCATCGATTTGGTTGTCGTCGGAGGAAAGTGAAATTTTCTGGCAATATTCTTTGGTTTTGTTTCCGGTCATTGGTCATTGGAAATCAAATCGATTTTTTCAGGGCCACCATTTTATGCAAAAGAAGGTTGATACAAGATGAATTTTCTTCAAAGAGCAAAACTTAATCGTTTGGCGACAACAGAAAGTTGTCCTTTTGCAATTTGCTTAATTTTGATGTCTGTGCTTGCGATGCATGTACGTGATTGGTTGGTTTATCTATTTCTAAACTTTTTATCAATTATCGATAATAAACAGTTAACAATCAGTACTCTCAGATAAGTACGAAGAAGCGTTGACTCATACTTGATCGAATGGTCCAAAAAAATGGAGATCCATCGAGAAACGGGTGAGATATCAACCTCCGAAGTCTATCATATTTCCGTGGCGGTCTCCGATTTTCATAATCATAATGTGTACCCCAATATGGAAAAGAGAGATGTAGTCCAACGTCCAAAAAAGAAAGCTACCGAGAGAGACGTTGCGAGCAGCGAAAGGTCAGCTGAACTCGAGAAATGCAGTCCGCTGTACAAGCTGGTAAACGAGCCTGTTTTGACCAGAATGGAGGGACGAGTGGAGCGGACGGAGTTCCTACTGCCCGACTTGCGGTTCTCAGTGATTCTTCCGGACGACTACCAGATCACGAGACATTACCATTCATGAGAGGAGTGACCATGGACACAACCAGGCGGTGACCCTAGGTTAAGTCACAATCAAGTTGCTTTAACGATTTTCTTTCGATTTGTGCTGTGCTGCTGAACGAGTTATGACTGTTAAGTTACATTCCACACGTAGATGCAGCGATCCAAAAAGTGGCAGCGTCTTACCTATGATGTAAGGTGCATCATTGTCGTCGCAAAGTTTCGAGGATGGCCTTAACCGTCGTGCGCAGGACAGACAAGACGTGGATCGCGCTGTTTACCTGTTTATTGACACGTGCAGTGCATTTGGAGGTGGTGCACGTTCTGAGTTCTTTTCGGGAAACGAGTTCTTCTCGGGTAATAAGGCAAACCTGCGTTGTGGAGGCTGCGCAGGACATCAGAAATTACTGTGCAGACCAAATGACGAAATCGAGGACGAGGCTCTTTATAATTTCAAATATTATCTACGTTATCATTGCACTATCATTGTACTGAATGATAAAGAAGAATTTATTACATGGTCTACATAAATAGTACCTATAAATAAATGGGTGCTTGAAATAATAAAACCCAAGCAGTGCATTTTGAACAGTTTGGTTGCAGCAACTTAAATGCAATCAAATTTGATCACATATAAGTTCCGCGAAAAAGTTGCAACATGTGTGCTACTCGGGTAGCCTATTCAGACTTCAAGCACTTGATAAATAGTATCTTGATTCTATACTAAAAAGTATATGAAGTTTATTAAGATACTATTGTTTATCAAGTGATTAATCTAGTAGTCCGAATGGGCTATATGCCCAGTAAAACTGCCATTGAAATTCAGCAACTTCGAGCTAACGGTGGAACAAAAGGGGGAGCCTCCCGTTTGAATTTTATAGCCTATTCAGATTGGGCTATTTATGACTTTGTTAAGTGATTATTACGAGGTGTTCAGACTGCAGCAAGATAATATATCTAGACGTTTCCATGTTTCCTCATTTGCACGCTAATACAGGGTTGAATTCAAGGAGAGTTTTAAAATTTAATTTGCGAAATCAAGCATTTGTGTGGCGACAATCGAACATTTTTTTCTGAACAAAGTTTCTACGAAAAAAATATTAAAAAAATATGAAAAGGGATTTTCGAAGAATATTTGAAGCTCTCATTAAGGATAATGAGCGAAGCTACATTCATTAGTTGGGTGCGCCGTTCTTCGGGGAATCAGACTATTCCTCAATTTATTTTTAAGTTTAAAAAGTATTTTGATTCTGTACTATGATCGAACGGAGATTTGATAGAAAAATTTAGATACTTTTGGGAATTCTCACAAATAAATAAAAAAAGGACGATGGGACCAATTTTCAAGAAATATTATCGAACTAAAATGTATTTCCACCAGTATCTCCATGTATGAAGGGCAACTCAGCAATTTATTTTTTTTTCAAAAATGGAAACTGAGCGATTGCGTTCTACTCGACAATAAATGATACAGCTTCTAACAAAATCGAATCGTGTGAATGTGATATAATTTAAACTGGATTTTGGATGAATTAATGCATTACCAATCCATGTTTTATTTAAGGTTATTCTACTTTATATATACATCCCATTCAAATCGTACAGTTGTCCCACGTGAAAAATTTTGAAATCCAAAGTATATTAAGCCATTCAAGGAGCAGAATTGAAACAATTTATGAAGTCATGTTTACCCGAGTAGACGAAAATAGCTCAATAATATCAAATGTTGATAAGATAGCAAAATGAGATATGGACATGATTGATATAAGAGATAAAAGATCAGACGATAATATCAATATTTTGCACTGAAATATCATAAAAAGATCAAGTTATGCTATTTGTAAGAAGTGATCAATATCATGTGCCATTAGTTTGTTCTTATCCATAGCATATCTTGATATTTAAATGATATTTCGGTGCAATTTTTTGATATTGTTGCCTGTTCTTTTATCTCTTATATCAATCAAGTCCATATCATGTTTTGTTATTCTGTTCAAAATGCTCGTTGCGAGTAATTTGCTTGTAACATCTGAGGGCACATTTACTCCTTTCTTCTTCTTTCTTTTTTTTTACGCCTTCCTTACTCTCCCTTCATCCACCTTCCTTTATCTTTCTTCACTCTTCCTTCTTTCGTTTTATTCCTTCTTCCTTCTTATTCCTTGTTCCTTCCTCCTCTTATCGTTTTCTTTCTTCTATTTGTTCCTTAATTTTTTTTATTATTATTTCTTCTTATTTTTTCTTTCTGCTTTTTTTCTTTCTTTATATCATAACAATTCGGGTGTCTTGTTGATAGTTGGATGACAACTTTCTGTTTCAAAACTCTCTCTCTTCGTTGGTATTACATCCCCCACTGGGACATAGCCGCCTCGCAGCTTAGTGTTCATTACGCACTTCCACAGTTATTAACTTAAGGAAGTTATTGTCTTAAGGAAGGACTCACAGGCGAGCGGTACCTCATATGGAGCACTAGCCCATGAGGTTTCAGGCAAGAGTGTTGAAGTGAGGGTTCTACATGACGAAGTGACCCTCCAATGTAAGCAGCTTGATGAGGTTCTTCTTCTTCTTATTGGCATTACATCCCCATACTGGGGACAGAGCCGCCTCGCAGCTTAGTGTTCATTAAGCACTTCCACAGTCATTAACTGCGAGGTTTCTAAGCCAGGTTACCATTTCTGCATTCGTATATCATGAGGCTAACACGATGATACTTTTATGCCCAGGGAAGTCGAGACAATTTCCAATCCGAAAATTGCCTAGACCGGCACCGGGAATCGAACCCAGCCACCCTCAGCATGGTCTTGCTTTGTAGTCGCGCATCTTACCGCAAGGCTAAGGTACCCCCCACTTCCTCGTCCTTCTTTCTTTCTTCTATTTACTTTTTTTTCCTTCTTCTTTCTTCCTTTGTTCTTTATTCTTAGTTATTCCTTCTTCTTTTCTCGTTACTTCTCCAATCTTTCTTTTTCTTTCCTTTTCCCTTCTTTTTCCTTCTTTCTTCTTTATTCTTCCTAATTCCTTGGTCCACCTTTTTTCCATTTTTCTTCTTCCTACTTTTTTATTCCTTCTGCTTTCGTTCCTTCTTCCTTCTTCTTCAATCTTCTTTCATTTTAGTCCTTCTTTCTTCTCCTTCTGCCTTCTTCCTTTTCCTTGTTCTTTGTTTACTCTTTTTCTTTCTTCTTCTCTCTTCCTTCTCCCTTCCTCTTTTTCCTTTTCCCGTCTTCCTTTTTCCTCTTTCTTCTTCCTTTTTCCTTCTGCTTTCTTTCTTATTCCTCTTTTGCCTTTCTTCCTTCTTCAATTTATGTATGTCTTCTTTCTTAATCCTTTTTCTCTTGTCTCTCTCCTATTATTTTTTTTCCTTCTTCTTTCCAACTTCTTCCTACTTCCTTCTACTTAATTCTTTTTTCTTCTTCTTTGTTATTCTTTTTCTTTTCTTTTTCTTCTTCCTTCATTTTACTTCCTTCTTTCTTTTACCATTTTACATATGCCTTCTTACTTCGTCCGTTTTTTTCCTTTTCCAATCCTAGATTTTACTTCTTTTCTTCCGTATTTTTCTTCTTCTTTCATCCTTATTCCTTTCTCCTTATTTTACTTCTTCTTTATTCTTTCTTTTTCCCGTATTCCTTCCTTCTTTCTTCTTGTTTCTGTTCTATATCTCACCACTCACCGCTTTCCTCTAACTAAAGATTTCGCTTTACTGCCTAATTATCATCTCAAACTTCTCACCAGTTTCATTTCTCAGTACTCACTTCGGACACTTATTTCACACTTCTCAGTTCTCACTTTCTCCAACCACTTTTTATTTCGAACATCTCACTTCTCATTCCACTTAACCTAATAAGAAAAACAACCCAAAGGACTAAATTGCGATTAGTTGTATATTCAATAAGCAGTGTCTCCAATGTCGTTGAGAGATTAGTGAATCGTCGTATGAGGGATAAATTAGAAGCCGAAGGTAAGTTCGGTTTCCGCCAACACGCGTTCCGACCGGCATACGGCACGGAAACATATTTCGCATACCTGGGAGATGTATTGGAGAACGCCTACAACGACGGCAAGCACGTGGATCTAGTTTCCTTGGATATCTCCAAGGCCTGCAACAGGACTTGGACCCGGGAATTTTCCGGCAACTTCCTTGCTTTTGTAATTTCCTCACAGGGCGCTCTTTTCAAGTTATGATTGATAATCATAGTTCGAGGAGGAAACAGGTGCTTCACAGGGATCCGTTCTAGTCATCACGTTGTACCTCGTGGCTATGAACGGGGTGTTTCGTTCCCTCCCCCTCAACATATATCTACACAGTTCGAACGAAACCTGTAAATTTTCGTTCAAGTAGATGTAACAAATTGACCTCCGTGTTAAGCAACGTAAGGTTATAGGTTATTTTAAATTTACACGTGCTGTAATTTACGAGTTTATATTTTTATAAGAATAAAAAAAAATGCGACCAACATGGGAATAGAACTTCAATCCACAGAGTGAGGGGCCACCTCGTTAGCCACTCGTGCATTTCAGCTTCTTGAAAGCGAGCCGACCAAAGAGTATCAAGTTAAGCGTTCTGTCGATTTGATTATTCTTCATCAGACTGAACGATAACTTAAATTTACATGACACGGAAACTTCTTCGAGACGCGAATGTTTGAGTCTCAGTATATTGAATACATCAGAGATTTCTCGAAGGGATGTTATAAAATCATTGAGTTACAGCGATGAAATGCTGCGTTATGAGGGCCACTTTGTACAAACATCCGAATATTTCAATTTGATTGATGCTTATATGAATAAAATAAGCGCCAGCTGCGGTTTGCATGAAATGGAATGGGATTTGTTTTGACAGCCACGTTCTCGCACAACAAGGTTTCCGTTAGACGCATGTAAAATTAAGTCATGTTGAATGGAAGTATCAACGATTTTATCGTTTACATCACAGAAATTGAAAATTATGATTTAGTACACATTTTGTTACCAAATTTTACATTCAGTAAGGATTTCCATCGTGGCTAATTTTCAGAATATTTTACTGTGTACGTATATGCAGACGATATTCTGTAGGTCGTCGTCGGCGACATGCCCGTTCGTACTCGGACCAAGGCACAATCTGCGGCCGGTGCTGTCCTCCGTTGGGCTAACTCAGTAGGTTTTACTACGACAGCCAGCAAATGTGTACGAGGATACGTCTGCAGGTGGAGACATCAACTATCTGGACCGAGCCTTAAATTGGGTGACCAGCCCATCCCCAACAAAAACATTGTGAAAGTTCTCAGAGTTTTCATTGACCGGAGCCTTTCGTTCCTCCCGCACTTCCGAGAAGTTAAAATAAGTTGCCGGACCAGCGTCAAACTGTTTCGGATCTTGTCTAAACCTCGTCGCACGATGGCCGGCGTCGGTCTCCCCCCAGTAGCGCGAGTCCACTGGCATGGATCGAGGAGCTGGCACTCCTCAACAGTCACTATAAATAGCTCCATAGCAAGCAACTTCCGTAGGGGTGATAATTCGGTGGCTCTTAGAAGTTCGGTGTCCGAGCTCCTTAACAGTGATATCCCCAACCATGAACACAGGTTTACGGATGGGTCGGTTTCGGGCCGTGGAGTCGGCATTGAGGTCATCGGGACTGACTTCACTGTGTCAAACAGCCTTCCGGATATGTGCAACATCTTTTCGGCCGAAGCAGCCGCGGCTTTCATCGCCGCCACCCATCCATCAAGCAAAACCCATTCTCGTCCTGTCCGACTATGTCAGCGTTATTTCCGTACTCCAGAGCGATGAGCCTAAGCACTGCGGAGTGCCTGGAAACATCACGGCAGATCCCTTGCCGGAGACGGATATCAGAACCAGCGTTTTAGGTCATCCGTCCCGTTGGGGGGCGTAAAAACCTGGATAAGGTAAGCTGTACGAGAAAACTGGGAAATTTCCTGGATTGTCATAACTTCCGGATACCTTCGGAAAATTAAAGGGACCACATCGGCATGGACAGACCTATCTAATCTCAAAGAACAGCAAATCATCTCCCGGCTCCGAACCGGACACAAACGGCTCTCGCATAACATCGACGGGAGCCCTTTTCATACAACCTGCGACGTCTGTGATGTTTGCAACACCGTGGAACATTATGCCTGTCGATGCCCCAAATATCAGGCTCTCAGGGATACCTACGGGATACCTGCTAGCATCGCCGCCCTCTACACATTCTCAAAAGATGGAGGGCCTATACAAACTCATTTAACGGCTTCATTGGGACCCCGAGATCAATCTTGGGAGCAAGTTCCCACAATTCGAGGCTTTCGGACATTCCTTTCGGGTAGCCCGGGAACCCCAACCCGGGTTCTGAGTCCATTGCAACATTAACCACCGATTTCAACAAGGTCAGCTGGAGGGGGCAATGCACTTCCCCAATTTCATTAATTTCGCTTCAATCGCATATCCATTAATTCCCTGGTCTTTTTACTGCAGCAATGCAAGAACGAATATGCTGATTTCAACAATTTCAGCGCTTTGAAGCTGATATTCAGCGTTCTGCTATTGTTTAATTAATTCTCCGGCGTTCTGTATACTTGTAACTACGGTCGGATATATTGGAACATCGTCGGAATTTGGTTTCCATTTCGAAATCGAATGGCCAGAGGGAATAAGAGGCTTGACCGCGACATTTTGGGTGAGTCTCCTGCCTCAAGCCATTTAAATTATCTCCGGAGAGCAGCGCACTCAACGTCACTGGACCTATTTTATTACTACCAAGGTTTACCTAGATTTTCCGTGCTTCCTTTCCTGTAGTTGGATTATTTCAACTTTGTTGTCTGCTATGTTACGTCATAGTTTCCTCTCGCCGACCACTTTTAATCATTAACCATTCTACTCAAATTTTATAGTGTTAATATTATATTCATTTGAATTAAAATTTGCCATTGGAAGGTCCCACGGTTGGACCTGAGGGTGGCCATCCTGCCCCCTCCCCCTGCCAAGTGCCCCTGGCCTTGGTACTCTCGACGAGTGAAAAACTATAAATTTAAAAATTTACATAAATAAAGGGAAAAAGTTATTGGGATATAGTGTGTTTGGATTAGATCCCAGAGTATTGCTTATTCTTATAAACATTAACATTTTCAATTTATCCAATATATGTATTTCGCGCGCTTTTCGAAAGAGCAAAATTTTCTTTGTAATTTAATAAAAAAACCTTTGGAAATTCGGAAAAATTTCCCAATGAAAATCCCAAGCATTTTTGTAAATACTTTGTGCAAATTTAAAAAAAAATCATTTCAGAGTGCGTGTTTTCTCTCGTTTCGGACAGCATAACGATTACGCGATCTGCCGAAATATTGTGTTCTGCATTACTCGGCCGGTAATAACATTAAAGCTTGATCCACTTAGTATTTGGCCGCATGAAATTAGACATTTCTTTGCCAAAAAAGTACATAAAAAGGTGGTTCAGGTTTTATTATACAGGGAATTTAGTAAACTTTGAAGGAAAAAATATCGAAAAATTATTCATTGGCATTTCGGATGAATTTTCTGACTTTTCTCTCAATACCACTCGTTATTATTTGTACAGTAGAACGGTCAACTTGATCTGCCATTTTTTCACACCACTTCTCCATATAAGATGGTTTTCTGATTGTTTTGCAGCATTTCTCAAGTTTCTCTGTGATAATTGCCTAATATTTTTCGTTGGGACGAAAATTTGGGCATGTTGGTGGGTTGATAGTTTTCAATAACGTCATTTTCATTCGGTTCATACCATTCCATTACATCCTGCTCCCGTCTGTAATGGCAGCTTGTTAAGTCAGGCCAAAGCAACACCGGACAGTCGTGTGATTGAATGGATGGCAAAAATCGCTTCTGAAGACACTCTTCCTTGTATATTTGCCCATTTATGGTCGCTCCAGTGATGAAAATTTTAGTTTTCTTTCCACAACTGCAGATGCTTTGACATACCATCAATTTGTGTGCAATCTTGCCTGCATAGACATATTTGAATTTTCCTGGGGCATTACCCTTTCGTTTGGCAAGGTAAAACTTGTATCCCGGAGATTGAAAGTCAATTTAAAAATTAATTCTCGCTCAACTTGTCAAAAGGTCCTAAGTAACATTTTTTTCATGAATTAATTTGAATAGCGCAATCAAACGACCAATATGAAAGCTTTTGATTGCAGTACTCAAATTAATTCATAAAAAAAATGTTACTTAGGTCCTTTTGAAAAGTTAAGCGAGAATTTCATCGCCCATCAAAATACATCAATTGTATTTCGTCAGAACTTGCTCGACCAGCATTCTTGCGCGATGTTTGGCAACCAGGATCTGTTTCAGGGTCCTGTTGGGACGCTTACTGACATCATACGACTTGAAACCTTCGCGCCAACAGATTATTTGAGCTGTGCTGTGGGCGCAGTGAACCTTTTCGCTAAATCACGCAAGGAAATCCCAAAATGGTTCCGAACTGCTCTGCAGACTTTCACTTGTAGTTTCTGGTCGTATGTTCCACTTCTACGATTGTTTTGTTCTACGCGATCCAGCAATAGTGTTTCCCGATAACGTTTGACAGTTTTTACAGTCAATTTCGGTAATTTTAGATACTTTGAAATCATTCCTCCTGACCATGTTGGATTTTCAACGTTAGTGTGCAAAATTTGTTCCCATCTCTCGCGTTCCATTTTCGATAACTTTTGAACGTGAGCATCAATACTGATGAAACTTTCACCATAAATTAAACAAACCTTCCACAACGATGTGATGTATTTTACTTCTCAGTACGGCCACCAGAGGCGCCGCAGTAATTAGAAAGAAACGGCCGAATACTAAGTGGGTCGAGCTTTAATTACACTGGATTCTGTTTTTACACGATTTACATTTTCTCAATTTTCCACTCATCCTAAATGTTTAACGCATATTAATTATCATATGATTTTTTTTTTGATTTATGCTGGATTTTTTGAAACATGTTGCGAAGATTTTGGAGGTAAATTGAAGTCTCAAGATCAAAAAAACGAGAAAAAAAAAAAAAAAACAGAGACGAGCCAGCCTCGGGCTGAAAGTCTCTTTAATAAAGACACAAAAAAAAAAGCGAAAAAAAATCGTGTAAAAACAAAATCCTGTGTAGTTCAGTGCGTGTTTTCTTGTGTTTCAGATTCTCCAGTACTCAAAACGATCGGCCGAAAATTTGTTCTCTTTGTGCGGGTGAGAAAGTTAAATAGAAAGTGAAAATTTAGTTCGCATCCGTGTAGTGCGGTCGATAATTAAAATATTTAGCGTTTTCGATTGTTTTTATATTAAATCAAACTACACGCTATACACGGCAGACCGTTTACCAAAACGAACCCTGACACGCTACCTACCCCATATATCCAACATCCCAGTGATTTCTCGTGGAAGTGCAGATGACTCGGCTTCTATCAAAGCGAGTATCACGTCAACAATTTCCTACCTATTCCTTAATTGACCTGCATTCGGACGCGGCCGGCGCTGGTATTGCTTATTTTTGGGTCACCAGTTCTTACACATCGAAGATGATGTTAGTCCCAAACTTCATCTATTGGTTCTCTGTGTAATTACAGCTGGCCTAACAATAACGGAGTAGCAACCGTGGGCGGTCAATCATGCCCATGCTCATTAAAAAAATCATTTGAAAAGTCTTGGAAGATGAGATGAATTTCCCGTGGAAATTCATTAATAAAATCGCCATCATAATCCAGGATATGCGAATATGCAGTGGATTCTTTGGTGGAAAATTATTTCGGTTTTTAATTTCAATTCAGATCAAAATTGCTAATTTGCTACGCACATTCTTGCTGCTGATGTGCGCCAGTTCAAAGGCAAGTGTTTGAACATTCAAAATGGCAAGAAAGTACACATTCGGAAATTGCATTGCCCGACACTGCAACGTTGATGTGATATCTGTCAAAGCCACTGTACCGGTGGACGTATAGGAGATTCCTACGCATCCTCTTGAAAACCACTCGAGTACTCTCGAGGCGTAGTCGTTGGCAGTGGAACATTTGACGAAATACGTAGAAATAGTCTCATAGAGAAAAACGTAGCGCGCTTTGATGCTTCGCGATTCAGAGTGCGTACTACTGAAAACGTGTTGCCTTTTTTGGAATACTTCCATCGTATCAACTAAAGAAATTGCATAGAATAGGGGTTCGTCTCGCTGGCATGTCAGTAGTCGACAGATCCTAGTAGAAAAATAAAGAATATTCAAGTAAAATTAAATGTGTCAACTAAAGGAGAAACCACAAAGGTAAATATTTTTTTATTTTGGATGTCAACTGTTGTGAAATGATAAATTATTACGACGGTTATACACATTTTTATAAGTACGAACACATTGCTTAGGAAAAATGAAGGGAAACGGGGTGCTACTTTAGATGGTTAATGTATTTAAGACTACCGTATTTGAATGTGAGTTTGCGCGGACTATACATATCGTAGCAAAAGTAGCGCGGGAAAGTAATGGAGGGCAGTGAACATTTGTTTTCAATTTTGAATTCCCAATGAAGAAGCGTGACGTTAGTTCCGATTGGTAACCGATTTTTCTTCGTCCTAATTTGGAACAACTAATCGCAGTGATTCATGAATATGGAAGGCGAGGGGTGTTATGGTTCGATATTTTCAGAAAAGACGTGGTGGTTGCATGGCTGTTTTGATTCTATGCTTGTAAATACTTCGCATGCAGTTGGTTTCTGATTCGGGGTTATATAATTTTGGCATGCCAGTGAAGCCGCAGGCGAATCCGATATCATATTTACTAACTAAAAAAATGAAAATTACAAAATGATGAAATTCGATTGTAAATCTAAGAATGTACAAAAATCAAGAGGATAAATTAATTGCGGAACTCCAATCTAGTCAAATGGGCATATCAATGATCGCAGCAAGCAATGGGGCAAATATGTAAGAAAATCTATATACATAAAAATGAATTTCTGTCTGTCTGTGCCTTATAGACTCGGAAACTACTGAACCGATCGACGTGAAAATTTGTATGTGGAGGTTTTTGGGGCCGGGGAAGGTTCCTAAGATGGTTCGAGACCCCTCCCCGCTTTGGAAAGGGGGGCTCCCATACAAATGAAACACCAATTTCTTCATAACTTGAGATCTAATCAGAAAATAAATCAATTTTAGGCGAAACGAAGTTCGTCGGGTCTGCTAGTGATGCATAAAATGCGATAGAAACTCAAAGTTTAGATCTAAAACGGAAACAGAACAAATCTAACTAACTGAAAACGGTTAATAGATACTTTTTTTTTTGGTTTCAAATTGTGGTGCAAATAAATTAGCGCCCTGACGTTCGAGTGTTTTCGTTTTGAATTTGCTTTTCATTAATTTTTTCACCGAAATTGGAAATGACTTTTTTTTTTCTCTGACCACGTTTGTTCGCGTTCTTGACCGGATCCTCGTTCTGCCGAGGGGTATATCGCGAGCTGCTGGGTTTTCCGATTTAGACCGAATGGGTTATAATATGAGCCAATAAATTGTTGTTAGTGTTTTTATTTTTTTTCGCATTGTTGTGCCCTGACCGGAAGGGGTTTCGAGTGGGTGTTTGGCTGTTTATTTGTAGCTTTCCAATCGGATGTAGGTTTTGGTTATTAAATTCGATAAATTTCACATTACGCCGTCCGTCGTTGGGGGTTGTGTTTTTTTGCTGCTTGGATGTGTGAATGTAGGTTTATCTGAGAATTCTGTATTTTTTTAGCTTATGGGACAATGTGGTTCGGCATACCAGGAGGGTGTATAGGATGTGGGTTTGTGGAATGAAAAATGATAGATGATGGTATTACGAGAGTATTTATTATGGTATTTATGGAAAATGGAATCGATTGAATTCCAATCTGCGAAATGGTTGATGCTCTTTTTATAGTGATTATTGTAGTGTTGAATTCCATAACAAATTGCACGAAGAAGTATAAGCATGTTTCTATTGAAGTCAACAAGAGAAGGATTACGAAGGTTTCGGAAACGACGTTTATCCGTTTTAATTTAGGACTTTTGTGCTATCCTATAAATGCGTAACAAATTACAAATAAATGTAGTCAAATTACTTGTTTTTTTTCTAAAACTAAAACATTGCCGTTTCACAGCTTTTTCTTGAATCAGCAATCGTAGTAGCCGAAAACAGAGTAGGATTCATTTAGACGGCGTCTGAAAACGTCAAACAAGAACCATTTTGGACAAAGAAGACAAAGAAAATAGTTTGAAAATCAATTGGAAATCGGCTGAGTAACATTGAATTTTGAAATTAAGGTTGTATCATTAAATGGAAGTTGGGGCCAATTATTTAAACTAGTCCTGATTGTTAGATTTTTGCATGTGCCCAGTTCTTATACAGGTTTTGGTAGCTTCTTATACAGAAATGTCAGAAAATCTAACAGACGCTGGTTGGGTGTAGACGACACGTTAACCATTAGGAAAATAAAGTTTACCTTTGTATACCAATCACGGTTTCATTTTATTCGTCCAATTTGTAATGGAATTGCGATGCTTTGATTAAACTTGCTAAAACCTATTTGAACGATGTGCGCCGTTCAGTTCTAGTGAAAGTCGAATGATTATATATACAGATGTCAGGTCCAGTTTTTTGCACACAATAATAAAGCTGTTTCCAGCAGTCGTGGTCGTCGTCGTCAGTTGTTGATTCGAAATAAAAAAATAATTCCCAATAGGTATAAAACCCCTCGTTGTTGCACTTTTCAGGTCGATTCAGCTTAACCCGGCTTCTCGTGTATATGATCGGCAGGGGTGTAATTGATTGTGTTTGCTTGTTGGGATGGGACCTGGCGCGATGATAAAAATGTGTACGGGAATATGCGTATTATGCAAGAGCATATTTTTCAATTTCGATACATAAATTACGGAATGGCGGAAAACACGTGGCTTCGATTCGGTCAGAGTGCGATGATGAAAAGTGTAACCCATTTGTGAGGGGTTTTTCTGTGTTACGTACGCGAGGGTCAATGGTTACGGTGAAAATGATTGGAACATATGAATACCAATTTGTAGATGCAGTAATTATAACGACCATCGGAAATCGAAACAATGAATTACAATAATTCTCATAAAGGCTTAATTATTTATGACAAGATGTATAAACTGTTTTGATAATGGACAATTGATTGAATTTCATAAAAACCAAAAGAGATGGAATTCAGTTCATGATTTATGGAATATTTTTGGGTTGTATTAACAAACTCGGATTCCAATAACTTTTTTTTAACCAAGCGTATTAGTTTCCGCGCAGTAGACTGGTCCAGCCTTGTATGGGGAAAAAAAGTTGTCGAATTCTACTGGGCACCGCCCAGGATTGTGCCTTTGGGTGAGAAAATCAAAATCTGAAATTTTAAGCCTAATTGCTTGCTACATAAGCTGGCGCTTTTGATTTGATGTTTAGTATGGGGGTTTCAACCAAAATACATAGGAAAATACATCTACGTCACTCTTCCGTTCAGGAAATTGGTTCAGTATGCCCGATTGAGCTCAACGAAGATCAATTCCACAGAACATTATACAATGATTGAATGAACTTTTATATAGATCTTGGCTAATTTATTGTGAGTTGGGTTGTGCACTTTGACATTTATTGATTGTCATGCAAAAAAGGTGCGCATGTTATCAAAGGTGGCTTACATATGTGTTGTGGTGAGCACTCTTCTAGCGCGCAAAACCGCATATCGCAGGCACCATTGAGGAAAGCACTGAGGGAAAAGAAAAGGGCGAAATAGAAGCTACCGGATGGTCACCCGGATAGGATACAAACCCTGGAATCTTACCGTGCAATTCGCAGCGCATACCGCAAAACCATCCAGGAAGCCAAAGATGAAGTCTGGAAGGATTTTCTTGACGAGCTGAATTGCTCCCCGGTCCTACGAACGTGTTTAATAGACCCTTTTCTATGGAGGAGCTTGAATTCGCCTTACAAAACGTGAGAAAGAAATCAGCGGGTCCAGACAAGTTGGGCTTCTTCTTTTTGGTACAGACTAAGGCCGGAGTGGCCTGTACTGCACATAAAAGTCTTCTCCATTCAGCTCGGTTCATGGCTGCACGTCGCCAACCACGCAGTCTGCTGTGGGTCCACAAATCGTCCTCCACCTGACCCTGCGAATCCACCTTGCTCGCTGTGCACCTCGCCTTCTTGTTCCCGTTGGATCATTGTCGAGAACCATTTTCACCGGATTACTGTCCGACATTCTGGCTTTCTGGCTCGTGCCCGGCCTACCGAAGTCTTCCGATTTTCGCGGTGTGAGCGATGGATGGTTCTCCCAACAGCTGATGCAACTCGTGGTTCATTCGCCTCCTCCACGTACCGTCCGCCATCTGCACCCCACCTCCACGAGCATCGTCCAAGTGTCGTGTCCGTAGAGAACTACCGGTCAAATAAGCGTTTTATAGATAGCCAGTTTGGTACGGCGGCGAACTATATTCGATCGGAGCGTACGGATTCCAAAGTACGTACGATTTCCTACCATGATGCGTCTCCGAATTTCTCTGCTGGTATCGTTATCGGAGGTCACCAGTGAGCCCAAGTACACGAATTCTTTAACCACCTCGATTTCGTCGCCACCAATAAAGACTCGTGGTGGGTGGCTTACATTGTCCTCTCTTGAGCCGCTTCCTATCATGTACTTCGTCTTCGACGTGTTAATGACAAGTCCAATCCGTTTAGCTTCGCTTTTCAGCCTGATGTGGGTTTCCTCCATCCTCTCAAAGTTACGTGCCATAATATTAATGTCGTCGGCGAAACCAAATAACTGGACGGACTTCGTGAAAATCGTCGATCCCTGCCCTTCGTATTACTTCCTCCAAAGCGATGTTGAATAGCAGACACGAAAGACCATCATCTTGCCGTAACCCTCTGCGCGTTTCGAAGGCACTCGAGAATGCCCCTGAAACTCGAACTACGCACATCACCGGATCCATCGTCGCCTTGATCAACCGTATCAGTTTATCCGGAAATCCGTTTTCGTGCATTAGCGGCCATAGTTGGTCCCGATCGATT
>NW_026942620.1:0-7346 GCF_024139115.2 Armigeres subalbatus
TTTTTAAAGCGTTTTCATGAATTACAAAATTATACAAATATCCTTATTGATTAAATATTAGTTACTGTGAACAGTAGCATCTATTTCAAACAAATATGTTTATTGGATCTTACTTACTTATGGATCCTGTACACCTCCGGTGGTGCAAAGGGCCGACTTGAAAAATCTCCATCCTGAGCGTTGCCCGGCTATCGCTTTAACCTGTTGCCAGGTTAGATTTCGGTCGACTTCTTTTATTTCTTTATTGAGGCTTCGCCGCCTTGAGCCTCTGGGTCTGCCTCTGCTGCGATGTCCCGCTGGGTTCCAGTCTAATGCTTGTTTACAGATTTCGTTTCCGCCCCTACGTAGAGTGTGGCCGACCCAGCCCCACTTCCGATCCCGAATTTCTGTTGCTATCGGCTTCTGGTGACAACGACGATGGAGCTCGTTGTTTGAGATCCAGTTGTGAGGCCACCAGGCCCGAATTATATACCGCAGGCATCTGTTAATGAACACCTGCAGCCGTTGAATGTTCTCCACTGATATACACCATGTTTCGCTAGCGTATTACAGCACAGATTTCACGTTATAGTTGAAAATTCGTATTTTGGTGCGTTCACTTATCTGCCTGTTTTTCCAGATATTTCTTAAACTCGCAAAGGCAATCCTTGCTTTTTTGATCCGTGCGCCTATGTCGATCTTGGTACCGCCGTCTGACGTCATTTGGCTACCAAGATGTTGGAAGCTTTCAACATTCTCCACTGGTTGCCCGTTTATTGGATCGATATTTTAAAAAAGATCGTTATAAATTTGTCGTGTTTTAACTTCTGCCTAATTTTAAATTCTTCAGGGAATGGCATCGATCGCTATCGATGTTTGGTAAGAGAATCTTTAAAGATTGATATGAAGAATTGTGAAGAAACTTAAAGAAATTATTGATCGGGTTATGTATTGAACTGGCATCCCTGTCAGTCTAACGTGAATTCAGCCCCTTTCAGAGAAAACGCTTGTATGTACTTATGTTTTTTAAACGTCATGTTGTTCACCTTGAATAAAATACGAAACAAGAATCGGTCGTGTCACGTTTATTTTCACTTCGTAAGAATTCTCCGTAAAAACCAGAATAGAGATGAGTGACGTTTAACGCTCGCACACTGATGTGCAATTCGGCATGTGTAAATACATGTTTGTTTTCCTTCTGCTCATAACCTCAAAATTGATCGAGTCATCACGATGGTTGCGAAGGAGTCAAAAAATATATAGATATATACTCATTTTTACCCAAACTTTGCTGAGTAGCACCATCTAGGAGTGTTTGTTTTCCTTTTATCGCCACTCACACATTCGGACGTGAGAATCTCAATAACTACGCTCTGCTACCTGTCCGCCCACAGGTTATGGGCCCAGAGTACGCGCAGCTAGAAAATATCCGGTCGTAGTGTTTCGTTTTCCGGGAGAATCGGTAGAAAATAAGTTTTTTTTCGTCGGAGTGAGCGCAGGCGTCCGCATCAGTAAAACAAAATGGCTGATCAGGCACGGTTTCCATTTCCAAGATTGAACAACCACAATTTCCAAACGTGGAAGTTCAAAATGGAAATGATGCTTGTACGCGACGAGCTATGGTATGTCATCGGTGACCAGAGGCCCCCGGCAACAGAGGATGAGGACGTTTTGGCCACATGGGACAGAGATGATCAAAGGGCTCGTGCGACAATTTGTTTGTGTCTTGACGACGGACAATTGAGTTTGGTACGGGATGCAGACACTGCAGAGTGTGGTGTATACCACCCCTAAAATATGCTACTATTGTAGCGCTCCGAAGTATTAACGTGTGTTTGATTGTTAACTAGTATATAAGTGCTTTTGTGTTCCTTTCTACAAATAAAGCAATCGAGATGTAGCTCGATCTCTTATCACCTTGATATCAAAGCAGTCAACATCTATCTCTCAACCCGAAAGACCCAATCCTGACCGTATTGTGTAGTTCAAAATATAAAACAGAGGAAGCGTGGTCTGCACTAAAGAAGTACCATGACAAAACTTCGGACGTGTACCTGCTCAAGAAGCTGACGCAGCTTGAACTGACCGACGATGGTGACATGGAGGACCACTTGCAAATATTTAGTGAACTTGTGCAGAGGATCGCGGATGTAGGAGACGAAATTCCGGAGAAATTACAGGTGGCGATGCTGTTGTGCTCGTTACCGGATTCCTACGATCCGTTGACAACAGCATTGGAACAACGACCACGAGACCAGCTAACGTTGGACTTCATAAAATCAAAACTGTTAGCAGAAGCAGAGAAACGCAAAGAGCGATCCGGAGTTGCCGGCACAAGCAGTGGCAGAGCTTTGAAGGTCAATTATCGCCGATTTCGCGAGGGAACTGGATCTAGGGACAAGAAAGAGTCCCGGGTGTGTTTTTACTGCAAACAACCCGGCCACCTGAAACGCAATTGTCGTGAGTTTCTTAAGGAGGTAAGCAGAAACCCGAATCAAGTGAAGAAGGTTGCAAACCCCAAGGCCAAAATAAGTCAAGAGCAAAGTATATCGGGACCGTTGGCATGGATGGTCGGCTACGGCGAGCCGGCAGATTGGTTTGTGGACAGCGGAGCGTCTCGGCACATGACGGGAAACAAAAGTTTCTTTTCAAAGATACAGGAGGCAAAGTTCGCTAGCGTTATTCTCGCGGACGGCAAGAACGCTGATGTTCGTGGTGTTGGTGACGGAACCATATATGTGATCGACGGTAACGGAGAAACAGTCGAAGTCCTATTGACAGATGTTCTTTTCGTACCGAGTCTGACGAGTGGACTAGTTTCAGTAGGCACACTCATAAAAAGGGAATTCAGCGTGGTATTCTCTGGCAGTGGTTGTGAAATCCGTAGATCCAACGGCGACGTGGTGGCGATTGCGGGTTGCCACGGTAATATGTATCGTTTGTGTACCCCTGAGAGGGCAATGGCAAGTATACAGCCGTCGCATACGCCAAACTGTGTGCATACCTGGCATAGGCGGCTAGGGCATCGTGATCCGGAAATTGTGCGATCCATTCCCATGAAAGGACTAGCGGACGGCATTAAGGTGGTTGATTGCAATGTACATGCAGTATGCCAGTGCTGCCTCAAAGGAAAGATGACTCGAAAGCCGTTCCCGAAGCAGTGTGATCGTGGATCGAAAGCTATGTTGGATTTGGTGCACATGGATCTCAGTGGTCCAATGGTGAGTACTCCCAGCGGAAACAGATACTACCTTTCCATCGTTGACGACTTCTCTCGAATGTCGTTTATCTATTTCCTGCGGCGAAAGTCTGATGCTGTGGAGAAAATTAGGGACTTCATTGCGTTCAGTAAGACACAGATCGGAAAAGTTCCGCGAGTCATTCAATCAGACGGAGGCGGAGAGTTTGTTGGCAAAGATTTGCAGAAGTTCCTGAGAAGTCAAGGGATAAAAAGCCAGTTTTCGGCACCATACTCGCCGCAACAAAACGGCGTAGCCGAAAGAAAAAATCGCTATCTCAAAGAAATGACGTTATGTCTGTTACTGGAAGGAGGCCTGGAAGAAAAATACTGGGGAGAAGCGGTGCTTATGGGCCAAACACAATTGATACGTTCGCGTGCGTTTTGACAGTTTTCTCATGGGAAAACTGCCAAACGCACGCAAACGTATCAATTGTGTTTGGCCCATTACAGCGACGTACGTCCAAAACCGGCTCCCGTCGCGTGTCACAGGAATGAGCCCCTTCGAGTGTTGGTTTCTGCGTCATTAGGGCACCCGCGGAACGTAGGAAGAAAATGGAACCGAAGGCCCGTCTGCTGACATTTGTTGGCTATTCAAACGAGCAGAAAGCATATCGTTTCCTCGACAAAACTACAGGGCGCATGGTGAGTCGAGATGTTGAATTTTTTGAGGATATGGCAGAGGAGCGACATCCAATTTTTTTACTATGGATTTTGACAGGTTTGCCTGTTCGTTCTTTTTTGGGTGATAAATTTATCCCCCAGTGTCAAATTACTCCAATACTGATTTATTTTGCAACAGTATGTGCGTGAATTTTGAATGTTTACGTTTTTACAGGAGAATATAATGCAAAACGCCCATACCACTCAATAATGCAACATGATACAATCATGAGAAAATAGAGAAAAATTCAACGAATTATCAATTAAAACAATTTTACACTTGATTCCATGCTTCAAACGTAAAAATGTTCAACTTATTTGCTCAATAATTTAGAATGCTAGTTGCCCAAGGTACTGTCTATGCCTTTGTTCGTTTTATATCATTTTCACCATCGCAATTATTTATGTTGCATTCGCAGTGCACTCGTATTGGTGATTCAGAAAAGATGTGACAAAGATGGCGCAGCTTGTCATCCCCGTGGGATATGGCAATGAACCGGAGAATCGAGAGGGATGGTCGAAATGTACAACGAGATGAACAGGAGTCAATGGTTGAGTTACCACCGCTACGTTCCAGAGACGAACAACCGAAAACCAATGATTCAATCGAAGATGTAGAAGACTTGTTGGGTTACGAAAGTGCCGAAGATTTATACCTGGGAGAAAACCAAGAAGAAGCTATCCGTGCGGGGGAAATTCCTGAACGTGAAGGTTGTGAAGATCAACGAGTTTTACCACGACGAGCAAACAGAGGTGTGCTACCACAAAGAATGAATGATTACGTTGTTGGCCGAGCAGCTGTTGTATTGGACGAGCCGTCGACATACGCAGAGGCTGTTGGCTGCCAGGAAAAGGAGGAGTGGATGCAGGCAATGGACGAGGAGTTTCAGACACTAATTGAAAATGACACTTGGGAGCTCGTAGACCCACCCATTGGCAGCAAATGGGTGTATAAGCGGAAACTGAATGTGGATGGCGGCGTTCAACGGTATAAGGCGCGACTTGTCGCGCAAGGTTTTGCTCAAAGACCTGGCGTAGATTTTGATGACAGCTTCGCACCTGTTGCTATGCATTCGACGTTCCGTGTTTTCCCGAGCATAGCTTGAGAGCAAATCGATAACTAATTTTGTTGTTGTGAAATCGCCTAATGTTGAAAACTCAGGGTAATATATTTTTGGTCGTTTTAACGGTTAAAAGATCCGAATCTACAGCAGAAAAATCTTACTGTGACATCAAATCGAAAACTATTCCTGCTATCAATGAGAGCAAACCGAAAACTAATTTTGATATTGGTTCCGATAGCAAAATAGGTACAGTTTGATGTCAGATCATACAATTTAGAAATCAACAGCAAAATGAGATCAAAATTTGTAATCAGTCAGAATGATTAATATTTGAAAACAAATTAAGATTTCAATTTGATATCAAAATCAAAATTTGTTTTCTATATGCTCTCATTATGTTTTCAGACTTTACTCGGGTTGCTAACAGTCGCTGGGTACCGTCGTATGGAGGTGAGGCACCTAGATGTAAAGGCAGCATATCTTTATGGGACACTGCAGGAGGAAGTGTACATTTATCAGCCCCCGGGGTATGCTGTAGCAGGTAAAGAACAGTTGGTATGTCGGTTGAAAAAATCAATTTACGGTCTCAAACAGGCCGCTAGAACCGTACGATAACCGACATACTACAGATGATGGGGTTTACACAGTGCAAGTCGGATTCGTGTCTCTATCGTAAAAAGTACGGGGGAGAGTGGATATACCTTCTCATCTACGTTGATGATATTTTGGTCGTCTGCAAACGAGAGAGTAGCATTAAGGAAATAGAGCTATTGCTACAGAAGAAGTTGAAGATTACGAAGCTCGGAGACGTGTCTTGTTTTCTAGGCATGCGAGTATGGAGAGACCAGGATGGATTTATCAATTTCAGTCAAGACGCATTCATCAAGAAGGTAGCAAAGAACTTTGTACTCGACAGTGCTAAAGGTTCGAAATTTCCAATGGATACGGGGTATTTCAAAATCAGACAACAGAGCGAGCCACTACCAAACAACGCTGATTACCAACGTTTAATTGGCCTTTTGTATATAGCAACTCACAGCCTGTATTGGAATTTTGAGTCGCCAAATCCGTTCACCAACTTTAGTCGATTGGACAGAAGCAAGAAGAGTCATTCTCTATTTGTTACACACTGTCGACTATGGATTAAGACTAGGAGCACACGACAAGGAATTGAAGCAATTTGGTTATTGCGATTCGGATTGGGCCGGTGACAGCAGTGACCGAAAGTCGTGCAGCGGATATCTGTATTGTGTAGGATGAGCTACTGTGAGATGGATCAGTCGCAAGCAAAGCTGTGTAGCCACATCCACAATGGAGGCAGAATACGTTGCGCTATCTGGTGCAACGCAGGAAGCGGTATGGCTCCGTGATTTGTTGAATGAGCTGGGCGAAAAGCAGATGCAAGCTACTATCATATACAAAGATAACCGCAGCTGTTTGGATTTCGTTGCGCTTGACCACCAGAAGAAGCGGTTCAAACATATCGACATCCGTTATCACTGCACAAGAGACGTTTGTGCTTCTGGTGAAATTGATCTACAGTTCTGTGCTTCAGAAGAAATGATAGCGGACATCCCTACCAAACCGCTTGGTACGGAACGAGTGCTGAAGTTTACCACGATGATGAGCCAGGTACCTAATCTGGGCAAACTAGGCTGAATCCCCGAGGAGGAGTATTGAACTGGCATCCCTGTCAGTCTAACGTGAATTCAGCCCCTTTCAGAGAAAACGCTTGTACTTATGTTTTTTAAACGTCATGTTGTTCACCTTGAATAAAATACGAAAAAAGAATAGGTCGTGTCACGTTTATTTTCACTTCGTAAGAATTCTTCGTAAAAACCAGAATAACTACACAGCAAAAAGAAATGTAATGTACTCCAATGTAATTCATGCTATGTACCTAAATTCCTATGTAATAGGATTTTTCAGATGTATCTTAGCATTCATTTCAACACAATATTACATCGCTCTTCAAATTACACATAAATAAATTCGCTTTCTTGAATACGTTGTTTTGTGTGTATCTTTACATAAAAATAACATGAATATTACATAGATAAAAGTGCAACCCATCGATTATAATAACAATGTGTGAAATTACACAAAAAGAATGTAAGATCACATAAAACGATTAGGGGAAGACACCCAGAAATCGCCCTCCCCCCAGTTTTCGCCCACCTATTTTAAAACTTTAATTTCTCGAAAACTAGTTGTTGGAAACAGTTAAAGTTCAGGTTTTTTCATAATTGATTGATGCTTGTATGGAAAAACTTTAACTGTAACTGTTTTCAACAACTAGTTTACGAGAAATTAAAGTTTTAAAATAGGTGGGCGAAAACTGGGGGGAGGGCGATTTCTGGGTGTCTTACCCTATGCAAATTTAAATCTAGCAACACTGTTCA